>NC_060270.1:78653555-78781652 GCF_021613505.1 Equus quagga
CTGGGGAAGGGGGTATGGTAGCCTTGGGAATTTGGCTAAAGAGTTAGGGGACTCTGGGTGCCTGGAGAAACAGAACAGTTTTTAAAAACTCTAAACCATCATGGACTGGTACAATAAAAATAGTAGGAAAATGAAATTAAAAAACAAGGAAGTCCAAAATACAAGCCTTCAATTTTATTATTGAATTTGAAGACACAAAATTCCTCTGTCAAATTGCTATAAACGTTTCCAGAACACTTACCTTCAATTTTGGTATTTACCTCTTCACAGAGTAGAAACACTCTGTGGACTAGTCCCACTCTGTAGACCATCCCCCGCCACTTTGAGTTGCATTGACCTAGGAGATGTGGGCCTCAGCTCTCTTTCTGCCTTCGCATGCTGGGAGGCCCACCCGACCTCTCGGAATCCTGGTTTTTATGCTACCAAGTGGAGGTTGTGTTGGTCTGCATGGCATTGTTCTCCCCGCGACAGGAAACGAGGGAGCAGGAACCAGTGCTGATTCCTGAGTCCCGTGTCCAAATGGGTCTCCTTTTAGAGATCTTTCTGGAAGGGACATTCTGGGGATTATTTCATATACCTTGCCCAAATGTCTGACCAGCTCATTTGAAAGGCACGTGTCCTCATTAGTGACCTTCTGTAACAAATGGACCTCTGTGTGCATGCATGGGTATGTGTATGTGTCCATATGTGTAGTCATTTTGCACCCAGTGTAAGTGTTTTTCTAGTTCATAGTTTTAGACTGGTGGTGAGGGTTGGGGTGGTGGGGAAATGACCCCTTTTAAGAATTCATTTAGCAACCAAGACTAAATATGGCCCTGACTTTTTGAACACAGGACCTCCAGAATCACCCTGCAGTAATGTTCATTGGAGCTCTCTGGAGGGGAGGAAATGGATGGAGGAGTCACCATGGCAGGATTTTTTGGCAGGGCCTGGTGGTGGTTAGTGTCACCTTACATTCATACTCCATTGCCTAGAACTTGGTCACATGGCCACACCTACCTGAGAAACGCAATCTTGCTGTGTGTCTGGGGAGAAGAAGAGAATGTGGATTCAGTGAGTCTCGAGCATTCCCCACGGCCCCCCCTTCCTCCTGCTTCTCTGATGACTTATCAGAATCTGGTATGCTGTTGCATTCTTCTCTCCAGAAGAACTGGTTGATGCCTCTTTTGTGCCTGCACGTGATTATGGTCAGGCAGTACATTTTTGTGCACTGGGGTAAGAAACAATGGAAAGAAGAGAGAATGGAATTTGCCTCAGAATTAACGAACAGCGATTGTGCAGGCTGCTGTGAGCAGCCAGGAATGGCCGATACTGACTGAGAGAGTCAATTGGCCATGTGCCACAGGCCGCATTTGGATTTTTTTTTTAAATCAAGGTATTTATGAGTTGAGAGCAATGCCTAGTCTTTAAAAAGTGAATAGCAATTGAGCAGAGGGAAACGGTTGGTGCAGGGGGAGCCAGTAGGCTCCCTGTTGAAAGGTGGCAGAGGTAATGTAATGTGATAAAAAGCTGAAATAGCTCTAATATTTTTATAAGTACACTTTTTTCCTGCAGCAATGAATCAACAAAAAAAAAAAACCCCAACATATCTTTATTTGCTCTCAATCTAGAGAAGCCGGAGGGTTAGAACTGAGAGGTGAGACTGTGGGAGGGACAGGCGTGTGTGTGGCGGGTGTGGTTCCTGGTGGATGAGTTGCCCAGTGTCGCATCCCTCTAGAGGAGTGTTCAGTAGGGTGCTGGTCAGGAGAACAGGACTGGGCATTTTGGACAGAGAACCTACTACAGAAGTTGGGTAGGTAGGTGGTGGAAAAGGTGAGATACCAAAAGGAATATGTAGCAGTCCAGAGATTTGCAGCCACAGGAAGATGTCCCACCCAGTATGGCTGCAGGGGGGATGGGAGTTGCTTATCAGAAACGGGAAGTGGGGCCGTTGGGAAGAGCTGCATCCATGGAGGAGATGCCCTTGGGCGAATGGAAAGAGGGTGCGAGACCCTGGCTGCTTCCTTGTGCCTGTCTTCCCAGCTTCTGCTGGTGCTTCCCACAGGGCAACCCGAGGTGGAAACCGAGGGAGTTTTGGAAATGTAGTTTCCTCTGATACGTTGCAGAAAGGACAGGTGTGCAGAGAATGGATTGGAGAGCAGAAAGGTGAATGGCTGGCATGGGGAGTGTCACCTCTTGGTGAAAAGGAGATAAATAGATTGAGAGATTACTTTAGGAAAACAAATATTAGGAGTTTTGATTTCTTTCCTCCGTTTCATTTCCCTCATTTCACTCCTTCCTCTATGGGTTCTCTGTTACCACCTGTGTTCTTTTTTCATAATTCTGTTGTGCTTTTTATATTATACCACGTGATGTTTTATTGACATAGTTGACTCCCCAATAATCAGCGTTTGTCGAGTGCTCACTTTGTGCCAGGACGGCAGTGTTCCTGTGCTTTATCTGTATTAATTCATCGAATTATTAGAGCTGCTCCGGGGCAGGTACAGTTGAACCTCATGATTTGCGGATTCTGTATTTGCAGATTTGCCTACTTGTTAAACTTTACGTGTAATGCTCCCATCAATAGTTGTAGCACCTCTGCGGTCATTCGCAGCTACACACAGAGTGGAGGAAGATTCGAGATGCCTGATCCACGTGTTCCCAGCTGAGATGGAACAAGGCAACTCTGTCCTCTTGTTTCAGGTCTCATAAATGTCCTCTTTGTGATCTAATTTTGTGATCCACTTTTTTTGGCTTTTTTGAGCTTTTTCTTTTTGGTGACTTCACTATTGAAAATGGCGCCTAAGCATAGTGCTGATGTGCTCTCTAGTGTTCCTACGTGCAAGAAGGCTGTGATGTGCCTTAAGGAGAAAATACACGTGTTAGAAAAGCTGCTTCAAGCATGAGTTAAGTACTGTTGGCTGTGAGTTTAATGTTAATGGATGAACAGCATCTATTAAATAAAGTGCCTTAAAACAGGAACACATAAAACATGGTTACGTATTGATCAGTTGACAAAAGTGTTCTGACCAGAGGCTCACAGGAGCCTAGCCTGTGTTTCCCCTAGGAGCGCTGCTTCAGTGCTCGCTAATTCAGTGTTCACCGTGACCTTGTAGAACATAACTGCTGCGAATACTCAACCGTGCTACCATTATCCCCAGCCTGCAGACAGGCACTGAGGCATGTAGAAGTCGAGAAAATTGCCCAGCATCACCCGGTAGGATCAGAACCCAGGGAGTCTGGCTCCCTGCTCTTCAGTCTTCACTGCTATGCTCTCCTGGTTTTTCTATACATTACCCTCCATTTCATGAATAAAAACTGGCGGCTTGGGGGTTCTGATTTGCTCAGGCCCCAGGATGAGAACGTGGTGGGACAGAGACTCCAGTCCAGGTTTCCTAACTTTAAACTCCTGGCTCTTGGCACTATCAAGGCAGGCTCCTGAGAGGCCCTCTGGGGACTGGATGCTTGCCTGTGGCTTCCATTCTGATTTGCTTCTTCCTTTCTACTTCAACCTGGAGAAACCATGGAAAATTAGAATTGTGTGTAAAATAAGTGATTCTAAAGGAGAGACAAGGTATATTTTCTTGAACATGATCGTTTATTTCCATGTTTATAGACAATCTTTCATGGGCTGGAATGACCTTTTTGAAAAGATGTTAATTATTTTTCTATTCATTAGGGAAATAATTGAAAATAAATAACAAAATAAAGGAAAAATAATTGAGAGGGCTGGTAGCATTTTCTGAGTGGTATACTCTCTCACCTAAACGTTGTTCCTGCCTTGTCTTTAGTTTCCTTTGGGTATGTAAATTTGTGTGTTTGAATAAGAAATAGGTGCACTTGATATGAATTAAAAATGTACGGAGAAAACAGGCTCCCTTCCGAGGAAGCACTCTGTGCCTGAATGCTAGTGTCGTCTTCCCAAGCTCTTCTGACCTCCCCCCTAGTGACTCGGGGGACACTTGCCACATCTTGGGTGGAGGGTGAGGGAGTATGTTACTGGCGTGTAGTGGCTAGAACCCAGGGATGCTGATAGACATTCTACAGTGCACAGGACAGTCCCACAACAAAGAATCATCCGGCCCAAATAGTCAAGAGTGCTGAAGTTGCCAAACCCTGCTGTCTCCTCAGTGTAATAGGCGAGGACTATCTTAGAGCGTGAAACACAAAAGCTTTTGTGTCTGAGCTTTGACGTTTATTTTGTGTCTTCAGAAGGCTTTTGTTTGTGTCATACTTCTGCGCCTGGCTGTGCTGCAGCTGCCTCCCACGGGTGGGGCAGTGGGAGTGGTCCTTCCCAGGTGCAGCTCCTCTCCAGATGTGGCTGTTAGGGGTGCATCCTCCAAAGAGACTCAAAGCAATAGACCTGACTTCAGCCTGGCTGCTTTTTTGTTGTCACATGTGTGGGCAATCGTAAGCAAAGCCAGTGATAAATCCTTTGTGGAAAAAAACTCTTTGGTGTGTCTAAGTTCTAAATAATTACTGCAATTAATAATAATTGCTACACACACTTTAGGTTAGCACACTTTTTTAATGTATTCTTTAACGAACATTGCATTCTGCGTGGAAGTTAATTTGGAGAACTCCCTGTCATACACTTGGCCCTGACATACATGGACTGAGCCATACATGTCACTTTGAGGGGAAGCTCCTAATGGTTCAGAATTGTTGGCGCTTGCTTTGGGCGCATCCCAAACCCTTAAGGTACAGCATATTCCTATCCAAATAGAGCTTTGCAATAAACAATGATAGTGCAGTTTAAAACAAAGAAGCCAGAACTTGAGTTTCCTCAATTCTGTCACTCTCTCTGACCAGTTGGAGCTTTCATGTGTGATTAAAATTTAAAGCAGTGAAAAAGTGACAACTCCTAGGTGTAATGATTGGTAAGTGCATAGTTTAGTTCATAGAAGAAATATTTTACTGAATTTTAGAAGTAACTTTAAAATTGACACACTTTAAGTGGTTATTTAAAAAAGAAATGATTCAAGAATATGATGGTTGATTGTTGCTGGAAATAATTTTGTCCTATGGAGGAGAGAAGGTTCAATAGTGATGTGCCCTGGGTCCCCCCCTGTGCTCGAGATGCCACTGTGAGGATGATTGACATCTTTAAGAAAAAACGAATGAATGAGAATGCAAACAGGCCCAGTAAAGCAATTAATTATTTCTGTTTGTCTGGTTTCTGTTTTGTGAAACTGGTGCTCTTTCAAATGCCACATAGGATTGAAGTTCTGACCTATTATGGTCTGTGAGAGGAGACAGATTTTGCCCTTCACCCTAATGTTTTAAAGCTTTTCATTGATTTATACTTCAAGAACAGTGTACACATTGTTAGTGTACAGCTTGATGAATTGTCATAGCCTAACACAACTGTGTAAACCTACCCACGTCAAGAAACAAAATGTGAACAGTGTCCAGAAGCTACCTGGCGTCCCCTTCTAGTCAAGACCTCCGTTCACCCCAATCCTGAGCACAACCCTTGGCCTGACTCCTCACAGCACGGACCAGTTTTGCCTGTATGTGGATGTTACGTAAATGGAATTAATTATACAGTACGTAAAGAGAGGACTGATGTCTAAGCCATCTCTCGATTTTGCTTCTGACTGGAAACATTTGAAATGTTCCAACATGTGGCGGTTAAACATCTTGGCAACTTTCAGCGGTAGATTAACAAAAATTCCCAGTCAGTTTCATGTGTGGCTTCACAATACAAACATTGGCCTTCAAGGTAGTAACATTTAATATGTTTGCTTCTATAGTGAAGAAGACAACCAGCCTAATTACGATATCACTTCTTGGGCTTTAGAATTTTATCTGGAAGACAGATAATTGTATAGAAATTAAGTTGGAGTTTGTGTATCTATTGAAGCAATCAAGTCCATTTGGAGCTAGAATAGTTTATAGGCTTAAAGTGTGGTCAATAAGACGGATACACTGTATAGAAGCTTATAATTGGATTTGGGTTGGAAACCATAACATTGCAGTGCAATCTTACTGCATCAGTGTATTCTATTCAGAGTACCATTTTCTGAGTAGTAAGCATGTCTTGTCTATAGGGAAAGAACGGATGGGATTTTTTTTTTCCCCCCTGCTTTATCTCCCCCAACCCACCCTGTACACAGTTGTATATCTTAGTTGCATGTCCTTCTAGTTGTGGGATGTGGGACGCTGCCTCAACATGGCCTGATGAGCGGTACCATGTCCGCACCCAGGATCTGAACCCTGGGCCGCTGCAGTGGAGCGCGCGAACTCAACCACTTGGCCACGGAGCCGGCCCCTGGATGGGGATGTTTGATAGTTGAAGTTTGGGCCACGGGAATCTGAAATTGCCCTTCACGTTATGGGGAAATTCAGCACTCAGTTTGAAGGCCCTTGGGAAGTTGAATGGTTAAATTAACGTAAAACTATTGTTTAGAAAAAAGAGCCTCCCCCGTAACCATCATCCATGGTGAGAATGTGTGCATACTCTCACTCCTGCCTGCACCTGTCAGAGGCTGACTCGTTCACTGTGAGCTGCGGTGGCCGAGTTGGGAGGTTGGTGTGGCCCCTACTGAGGTGTTAGGTGGCTGCAGGCTGCACGGGATGTGAGAAGCGTTTTTCCACGCAGCTTCTGTTGATCCCAACCGACGAAAAGGAATAGTTCTGGCAAAATTGCTGAGTCAGGGATGTTTGTCTCTGGGAAGCTGCTTTTTGCTCACTTAATTTTTTGGTTTGTAAAAAACATTCTCTTTTTCCTTTCCCCGTTAGTGGTTTTCTAGCCATCTTCTCTAATACAGGGAAGAATCTTACCTGCCTTATTCTTTGAAACTTATTTGTATCCAGTTGCTAAACCTTTTTTTTTTTTTTTGCATTTTCAAGCCTCGAATAATGTAGGAGAGGCTTGCAAGTAGAAACCAATTCAGGAAATTATATCTGAGATGGGAATCATCTCATCACTCCTGGGCTTCAGGCTCTTCAAAGTCACTCATCAAGTATAGGGGAGACCTAAGTCCTGCTGTGGCATTCAAGATCCCTGGTCACCTTGTCTCACCTCCCCTTGCGTTCCGGTGTGCAGGGGAACGGTGCCCCTGAGTGTGACTGTTCACTCCCGCTTCTCCTCCATGCACAGGCTCTTCTCCCTGCCAGGAATGCCTTCCTCCGCCATCCTCTTTTCATCTTTGAAGACTCCTTCCAGGGTTTTCTTTTTCAGAGGAGGCTTCTTGATCCTCCTGGATAGGATGAGAGGCATTTCTTCTGTGTTCCTTTGATGCCCTGTGTATATCGCATACTCTTGTGTTTGTGTACCAGTGTATGCCCAGCATCCATAACAGTGCCCTGCGCAGAGTAGGTGCGCAGCAAATACTTGGTGAACCAATGGATGGATTCCACTTTTATATTGTATCCTAACAATTTACTGATGTGTCTGTCTCCCCACTACAGTTTGAGGGCGAGGATCATGCTTGTTCCTTGTCACATACTCAGTGCCTGACAAAGGTACTCAGAAACGTTTGAGTGGGAGGCAGACAAGGCTGGCCTGTGGGGAGAGCATTTTAGAAGCAAGGGAGAGTTTTCCGTGCACCATAATCATTTGTGTTAAGTCCTGAGTTCATGAGCAGAATCTTATCCTGTGGCTTTGTGGTCAGGAACAAGGGAATCCCAGAATGCTGTGGGGTAAGAACTGTGCCCTCATACTCCCCCATCCCCACCCCCTCATTTTCCCAATGGGAATGCCTCGGTGTCTGGGAAAGTGTTGGTGGAAGTGTTCCCCTCACAGAGAAAATGCCTGACAGTGATGTTGATTACCATACTGATTGCTGATGCAGGAAAACATCAGTAAAAAGAAAAACTCAAAGAAAAAAAGGGGGCAAGGGTTATGTAAAGGCAATCTTAATTATCATCCTTTAAGGGAAATAACTGTCATTTTTATGTGATTACTGTGCAGCCAATAAAGGCTCTGTGTGTTGCATGTCTTATTTCATTTCTAAGGTAATTTGGTCTGAGTGCTTACCTGGATTCAGGTACTTGGCCCCTAGAATCATATCGTAGTAGTGTTTTTTCAGTTCCCAATAAAGGAAATTGACTTACGGGAAAGAAAGCTTTCCCAAATTTGAGTGTTTCATTCCTTAACCTACCCAGATCTTTGGCAATCACTTATTTGCCAGTGAGTGGCAGCAGGTCGTGAAATGAATAACCAAAGAAAAAACAAATTGTGTAGGAAAACAGAGAGATGTGACTTTTTAATATTTTTTGTATTCTTCTGAGATGCCGAGGCCTTGCCCACAGCATGTGCCCTATCCTCCCTGTGGGATTGTTCCTGGTTCAGAAGAAGGAATTGCATGTTGCAGGGTTCCCCGGTGTCCAGGAGCCTGTGATGTTGGGGGCTCTGCCTCCTTCACAAGTTTGAGGAACCCTGGATTAATTATGAATAGAGACAAGTTGCCTGAGGCCCATGGTTCACACTTCATGGCTCCTGCTTCCAACCTGGGAGAAAGAGATCCCAAAACATATTCTTCAACTCTGCCTCTCCCCAAAAGGGAAGGTTGAGCAGATCAACATGGATGGTCCAGGTAAAGCCCGCTATGATTCTAATCTGGAATGTGTAGGTCTTTTGTGGAGTGATAGTCACTCTGAATGGAACACCCTCCACTGGCCTGGGACAAGGGAGATTTGCTCATTCTTCAGGGAAGAAAGGAGACAAGTGAAGACTGAGTTGCCAGAGGACAGCAATTTCCATCAAAAGTTTCACCTGGCTGGGAAGCTCTTGTGTGTAAAGAGCCAGTCAATCTGTTATGCTTGACAATGCCACCTCAGGACATTCCCTTTCCCAGGCCTGAGGTTAATAAGCTCTGTTAGTCACCATGATCCTGTGCTTGGTGTCACTACCCTTGACCAAAGAAAAGGGGAGAAGTTGCCTTTGACCACTGTGAAAGCCTTGAAGGCAGCTTTGGGGTGAGATTCCGGGCAAGGGTAAGGTTCTCTCCCTCCCTCTCCCCTTCCCCCATCAGTGATGAGATCCCCACTTCCCATTCAGGCCTGAATTCCACTGAGGGGGCTCAGTACTCCCCTGGCCAGGCTGGAAGACCTTTCAGTCACTGATCCCTCACACTAAGGCCTGGGGGCTGACACCGTGTTTTCCCCACCAGCAGTTTTTGAAAGGACAAAGCATTGAAGCTTAAGCATTGAGGTAGGCCGAAAGATGGCCAGTCTTGTCTGTCTCCCGTACTTGATTGCAAGAAGTCCCCAGACCCAGGGACTGCCTGTTGGGCTCATTGTGTTCCCCAAGGCCCACCCTGCAGTCGCTACATAGGAGGAACTCAGTGAGCAGTGGCCAAGTCTGTGCAAGAAAGGAGAGCACTGGAGACGTTTTCTGCCTACTTGGAAATTCTGTCCACTCATTGACTCCTGGAGGGGATTTGGAGTGGCATCTCTACTTACTTCACAATTTGGGTAAATTTATCAACCAAGAAGCGCTTTGGGGCCTTTTGTGTAAATATTGGGTTGTTAAGTGATTTTGTAGGGAGTTCTTGTCCTCTTAGGATCAGAATAACAGCGTAAGTTACTTGGAGCAATTGGCCCAGTTGGATGGAAGATGTTGCATTTTGAGCTTTCAGACAAAAAGTACTGAACCAGGCATAGGTTGTCCCTGACAGGTAGTGTGGATAGCTTGGATGCACAAGATTGTGGGTCATGAGTTTGATGGCATCATCAGTGTCATTCATTCTTTCATTTGAAGTGTATTTATTGAGCGCCTACTCTGTGCCCAGCACCATTCTAGGCACTGAGGATATAGTGGTGAATAAGATGGAGAAATAGGTAACTCATATGTCAGGTAGAGATGAGGGTGAAGAAGAATCAAGTAGGACAAGGGATACAGAGAGTGTGTTGGGTGCTGTGTTAGATAGGGTGGCCCAGGAGGCTGCTTCAGAGAGTGATGTTTGCACGGAGACTTGAATGACGAGAGAGTTAAGGCGGTATCTAAGTGAAGAGAGCTCCAGAAGGAGGAAGTGGCACGTCTAGGAGGCTGAGGCAGGAATAAACTTGCCCCAGCATGAACTCGTGTCGGTAGAGTGAAGGAGAACAAGGAGCTGAGTTTGGAGGGCGAGTAGCTGGAACATGGAGAGCCTTGCTGGCCAGGGTACAGAGTTTGGGTTTATTCTGATTGTGATGGATGTGTTTGAGGGATTTGAGCATGGAGGTGACCAGAGTGATTTAGAAAGGTCATTTGGCTTGTGTGGAGAACTGGCTGTAAGGGACAAGGGTGGAAGCAAAGATAACAGGTAGGAATGACAGTTGTCCAGTGTAAGGTGATGGTGGCGTAGACTCAGGTGAGTGGAGGGAGATAGTCAGGAGAGGTTGGATACCTCAGTTCAGAATGATCTCGCCCCTCTCTGTCTTCATCTCCCACTACCTTTCTCATGATTGATTTCACTCCAGCCACACACGTCGTCTTGAACTTCCCCCAGATCTGCACTCACTCTTTTTTTTTTTATATCACTTGTCATTTCCTGAAATTAAACACATGTACACATGTGCACATACCCACACTCACTCGCTGCTTCTTTGACTTTCTCTCCTGCTGGCATGGAAGTGCTGTGATGGCAGGCAGGGACTTTCTCATATTTATTTGAGTCTCCAGTGCCTAGAATGCTGTCCGGCGTGGAGTAGATGCTCAAAACGTTTACTGAAGGAGTGTGTGAAATGGAAGGACAACCAACTGATGTCCCTAGTACATAATTTCTGTTTGACAAATTACCTCCATGATGGCCTGAAGTTTTAATTACAGTGCTAAACACATTGAAAACATCGAACTGTAATACCAATTTAATGTAAGTGAAGAAGTATTTAACACTTCAGAGTTGAAATAATAGGAAAAAAAGAGGGGAAAGGGGATTTGTGTCAACCATAGAAAGGTTCTGCCTGCTCTGAGGGAGATGATAACGAAAAGGACCAGTTTTGAATCTGTTCATTTATTGCAGTTACATTTGTCACTTTTGTTTACATCTAGTATCATCCAGCTGTTAGTTTGTGTTTTGTTGGTAAAGACTTTCAGGGAAATAGTTCATCTTCCCCAGTGCTATCTGTGTTCTCAAAATTAGTTTTCCTGAGCTACAGTCAAAGCTGAATAATTCTGTCATCAGAAAGCACACATTCTTTGCCTAAGAAATCATAATGTGGCCATTCTAAGGATGGAGAATAGAAGTAAGTGGGGATGAAGAGGAGGAGTGACCTATGGGCCCTTGGAGGGGTGGGTGGCTAGCAGCCATGGCTTTTCCTGTAGACCTGTGGCTGAGGGGTGGCCTCTAGAAACAGAGGAGCTTGTTTTGAATCCTGGAACCTCTACCATGTGACCTTGGACAAGTTCCTTTACCACTCTGTGCCTCAGTGCTCTCATCTATAAAATGGGAAAAAAATAGTACCTACCCTATGAGGTTGCTATGAGGATTCGGTGAATTAATACATGTGGAAGGTCTTAGAACAATGTCTGGAATAGCAATTACTCATAACATGTCAGTGATTATTATTGAATGGGGGGAACTTTCTAGTCATTAACAGTTGACATAAATTTTAGTGGGTAAGTTATTTTATTTGGACCTGGGTATTGAACAACGCTTGAGTCGACTGGAAATGTGCCTGAGGAGGAGTGTTCTGAAACCAAGTGGTGTGCTGCAATACACTTCTGATGCTAACCGCCTGGGATTGATGCAAAGCCCATAAATTAAAGGGTATGGTCCCCAACAAGAGTGCCCCCACTTCAGATGTCAGCTGCAAGTGGGATCCTCAGTCGACCAGCACTTCTGACTAGCTACTGATCTGGGGGGTTCCCATGACTCCCTCAGGTTCGATAATTCACTAGAATGACTCACAGAACTCAGGAAAGTGCTACAATTATGATTACAGTTTTATTTTAAAGAAGATAAATCAGGACCATCCAAATTAAGAGACACATAGAGCAAGGTCTGAGGGGGTTCCAAATGCTGAGCTTCCATGTCCTCTCGCTGTGGGATTAAGGTGTGTCACCTTCCTGGCACATCAGTGTATTCACCAACCAAGAACCTCCACTGAGTTTGGTGTCCAGAGTTTTTATTGGGGTTTCATTCCATAGGCTTGATTGATTGAATTGTTGGCCATGTGGATGAACTCAATCCCCAGCCTCCTGCTTTCCTCAAGATTGAGCTGGCTCAAAGCCCCAACTATCTAATCACAGGGTTGGTCTTTCTGGTGATCAGCCCCCAGTCTGAGTCTCCTGGTCTTTTAACATAAACTTAGGTGTGATCCAAGGGGCTCATGAATAACAAAGATACTTCTCTTACTCGAGAGATTCCAAAGATTTAGAGTCTCCCTTTCGGGGACCAAAGATAAAGACCAGTCACGTTCTTCATCGTACAATAGGAGGTTATATTCAAGATAGCAAGATACAAGATGGTGGCCTGGGAAGGGAGCCCAGCTCTTTTGTTGTCTTGTTGGGCTTCCAGTGTCAGGTTGGGCTTATGATTAGGCAGTAACATGTGATTAGCCTTGACAGCTCTAGCTTTCTTTTCTTTAGAACAACTTTATTTTGTCTCGGGGTGATTAAGCTGTCTTTTGGGATTTTATTAAATAAGTCACAAAGACAACATTTCTAAATTTGAGTCTTTCAAAAATGTGGTTTTGAAATTATTCTGTGATACTATGTGAGTACAGTGAATTGCTGAATGGACAGACAGAAGCTGTCTTTCTGGCTCCCACAGGTACCCTTCTCAATAAGTGTGCCTTAAATCTGGATGGACATGGAGTGCTGGCTTGTGGATGGGCAGTCTTTCTGTTTTCTGCATCCACTGTTCTTGACCACTGACCCCTGAGGTCTGGTGAACTGCAGGATTGTGGTTAGACCTTTCCTGTGGTTGTCCGTTATTCTCAGTAGTCATGAGTCAGTGCTCACCTGAGTTTCCTATTTGTTTTTTGATTCTGGTAACAAGTGTGGTTTTTTATAGTCCATCTCTTTGATTTTCTGTTTTTTCTTAGTGTTTCAGATTGCTCACTTGTGTGAACATTGCAGTTCAGGTTATTCCCTGCCATTAAAGATTAAGTATTTCCGGAGACTTTTTCTTCTTTTCTTAAGCATTTGTACCTGCCTCACCCTCCAACTTCTTGGAGTAGCATTACCTGAAGGGTTTATGAGGATCTGATTATGGCCAAGTGGCTGAAGTACCCTAACTAGATACAAAGCTCATAGGAGGCTGTTTGCTTCCAAAGGCTTTTTATTATTATTATTATTGTGGTGAAATATATATAACAAATTTATCATTTATTAAGTGTACAGTTTAGTGGCATTAAGTACATCCACATTACTGAGTAACCATCGTCACCATCCATCTCCACAACTTTTTCATCTTCCCAGCTGAAACTCTGTACCCATTAAACAACAACTCCCCAGCCCCTCATTCCATCCCTGCTGGAACCACTATTCTTCTTTCTGCCTCTATGACTTTACCTATTCTAGGTACCTCACATAAGTGGAATCATATAATATTTGTCTTTTTGTGTCTGGCTTCTTTCACTTAGGCTAATGACTTCAAGGTTCATCCATCTTGTAGCATGGGACAGAATTTCCTTCTTTTTTAAGGCTGAATAATACTCCCTTGCATGTGTATACCACATTTTGTTTATCCATTCATCCATTGATAGACACTGGGTTGCTGCCACCTTTTGGTTCTTGTGAATAATACTGCTGTGAACATGGGTGTGCAAGTATCTGTTCCAGTCCTTACTTTCAGTTCTTTGGGGTGTATACCCAGAAGTAGAATTCCTGGATCTCAAATCTTTTTTTATTCAACAAAACAAGTAAACCCATTCTATTTTATGTGATTATTGTGAGGAAGCAAATAGTGACAGGCCAAAGTAATGATGAGTGACCCAAGCTAACAGTCTACTTTCAGATACGGTTTGCTAAAACAGGACTGTGTCTATCACTTATGGGACCACGCCACAAATGGTGATGTTGAAATTGTGAATAAAGGTTGGAGTATGATTGGCAGGATATATTTCCAGTGATCTCTCCACCAGTTGTTAACCTTATCCCTTCCTCTTGTCCTTCCAGATAGTTCCCCATGTGGTTGTATTGCATAGTGGTTAACAGCCTGGACTCTGGAACCAGATTACTTGGGTTCAAATGCCAGCTCCTCCAATTACCAGCGGGGCAAATTGCCTCATCTCCCTGTGCCTCATTCTCCTCATCCACATAGTGGGGTTAAGAATATAGCCTGACTTCAAACATGTAAATCACCTGGTACATAGTAAGTGCCTAGTAAATGTGGGTTTTATTAGCAGGAGTCATTTGCACCTATCTGATTGGCAAATAATTTTTTTAAGTGACAATGAAACATAGATAATAGACACTTTGGTGAGAGTGAGGGTATATGGGCATTCTTATACCCTGCTGGTGCGGGGTATAAATTGGTATAACTTTTCTGAAAGAAAATGTGGGAATATTACTGTGTCAGAAGCATAAAAGTCCTCTGATTTGGTAATTCATTTATTCTAAGGAAATATCTGAAATTGCAAACTTAGGAGTGAAAGACAGTGTATTGTGTTATTTTTTAATATAGAAAAATTGGGAGAAAAATAAATGCCTAATACTGTGGGATGGTTTAAGTAACATATGTGTATGCAGTGGAGTACTATTTAGCTGTTAGGTTGTGGTTGAAAAACACTTATGAGAAAGTGTTTAAAATGTGTTAAGATACAAAGAGCAGGCTGTAGGAAAGCAGGTATAGTATTATTTTTGTGATACACATATATGTAAATTTACACACGTGTGTGTGTGTGAAATATAGCAAAATCTTACCAGTACGTATCTGCAGGTGGTGGGATGACAAATGATGTTTTAAAAATTCTTTGTGATTTTCTGGTTATTTGGCAATGAGCAAATTTTTGGCATTGAGCACATATTATGCGTCTATTAGAGGAAAAGGCAGTAACTTCACTTGGAAAAAGAAGAACTGGTTGGTTATGTGAGGTTCAAAGAAAGCAAGCCCCAGAGGGAGAACTCTGCAGAATGGACCTTTCTTTTGGGGGTTCCTGGCACCCAGTAATTGGTTGGCCTTGTGCCCGGGCTGTGGTGCACCTGCCCCCAGAGTGCATCTACCCAGCCAGACTCCAGAGTCTCAGCTTGAATGTGACCCCCTGAAGTCTTTTGGCATCAGTGGATGCAGGGCAGTCTCTCCTCTCTTCCATGCCCAAAGTCCTCGTGGTTTCTTAAACAGTTTCTAGCTGAGACACTGGGGTGTGCTGGGATTCCTCAATGTTGGGAGGGCGTCATTTAATCAAGCACCTTGAAAGCTGGCTTGTGCTGGATCCCATTTTTGGATCCCATTTTCCAGTCTCGTTAAAGTCTTCCCGGCATGCCTAGCACAGACTTTTATGTCCTTGTAGTTTTCTGCATAAAAGGTAAAAATAAACTTGCTTGCTGCTCAGAATTGATCCTAAGCAATACATCCTCTGCTGGACACGGGTGCCAGATGGCGCTGCACCGCCTACTGGGTTAATGAAGAGGCATTTGCCGGGAACCTTGAGTTGCTCTTGAATCGTTCTGTGCACCTTAAACACGGAAGTCTGCCAGTGGCAATTTGCATTTGTCTCTCTTTCCTCCCTCTTTTGATTTTAGGAAGGAGAAAGAGGTGACACTGTCTGGAAAAATTTCCTATGAGTTGAATTAGTTTTATTGTTAGTATAACAATTTTCTCCCTAATTAACTGTCTCCCTAAATAAACATATTTGTGTCAACTTCTGGGAAAAGTAAATTTCTTCTCAGAGCTGTCTGCAGTGGTAGCTTTAAAATACAGCGCTCTTTTGGGTTAGGTGGAGCAGGATGTGTGTAGGTATTAGGGTGAAGGGGGCCAGAAAAAATGGTGCTCGTGGCTATAATATCACTTCCTTTACGATGTTCCACATGCATCTTGTGTCACTCACTTTGCAACCTTGGGCGATAACAAGGAGGCAGGTAGTAGAATATTACTTCTTAAGTCCACCCAGTAGTTGGTCAGCCGCTTGAAGGTAAGATGTCTGTTTGGATGCTGTGCAGTAATAATAAATGTTTGAATCAATCTAATCTTTTGCTCACAAGCTATGAAATCATGATGGGGAGACGTTTAGAATCCAAGAATTTTGGTCTTGCCAACATGAATTCTTTCCCTCCCCCTGAGTTGTAGGTCCCTCAGGCTGCACATGGAGCATAGAATTTTGTTCCAGTCATTTAAGCAGGTTCTGGAATCCTGCATCCTTTACGAGGCCTTTCTAGCCATAGGAGTGTTCCTCAAGTCTGCCCTCACTTTCCTCACTGGTTGAGGCCCTGGTGGAATATCTTCTATGAGCTTTTATGCCTCTCCTTGATATTAGATGATATTTTGTGGTTCAGGTGACCCATGCTACCACAAGAACATCACTTCAGGAAGCCAGTAAAGTGTTGAAGTTAGGAGCTATTTACCAATATCCAGGAGTCTTTTTCCGTGTGGTCTGAGTGGGTTGCTCAGGCTCTTAAGGTCCAGCAGTATTTTATCAGTGACTGTGGCTGTGAAAGTCACATGTCTATTTTATTTTCGTGGCCTCTGATCTCAAATGTCCCAAGAACATGGTTGGCATTGGTGTTTGAAGTAATGGTGGTTGTCAACCTCTGGGACTGAAGCACCCTTTGGAATATTCCTGTCAATGATTTGGATTCCTTCAGGTTCCCAAACCAATGGCTCATTTCTTACCCATTCAAGCAGGTGACTTGAATCTGAATTAGCAGATCACCGGGTGTACTAGAATTGAATCCTTGTTAATCTTCAACAAATTTCATACTCTCATTGTTGTTAACAATTTTCTCATCAGTGATACTTTTTTTTGTTTTTGAAAGATTGGCACCTGAGCTAACATCTGTTGCCAATCTATTTTTTTTGTTCTTCTCCCCAAAGCCCCCCAGTACATAGTTGTATATTCTAGTTGTGAGTGGCATCATTTTTAAACTTGACTTAGAAAAAAGTTTCAAGTATGAATTTCCTGTTCTGGAGAAGGATTTATCTTTTCAAAGTTTCTGAAATAGCCTTTTGATTTTAGTCTAGGCATTGTGTATAACAATTCTTTTTTATCCACTTAAGTTAGAGTATAATTTTTCTAGAAGTTACCCTAGAAATTACAGAGGGAAGAAAGATCCAGACATTTTAATCATGGAGTCAGAATTGTCCCATAATACCCTGTTCTTATCCCCAATATGGGATGTAGCATGTGGTTTTATAATTTATGTATATAGACCTTTGTTCCCTTCACTAACTATGAACTCCTTGTGGAATGGGTTTCCTTTTGCCTCATTCCTTTTCTTAATTCCTAGTACCTACTGGATTAAGTGAGTCTCATCATAAAGTCTATTGTCTTTTCTGTATTTGATGCCTGGGCTGTGTGTGTGTGTTTGGGGAAGAATTTCTGAATGGGTTGGATGATCTGTTTTTCCGGAGTTGGTTTTATTTGTGAAGACTATATTAAGGAGTGGCTTTTATTCTGTGAGCTGAGCTGGAGAAAACCCTGAGTTTGATCCTTGAGGACTGGGGATTCCAGGCTTTGCTGTGCCCATAATTGGCTCGTGTTTTCCAGCAAGTCACTTAATATATCTGGGCATTTAGAACAAATGGTCCTGAAGGTCCTTCCACCTTTAAAATGCTGTGAATTTAAGAATAAAATAGACCTGCTTTACTTTTTGAGAATTCCAGGCTAAGAGGTTAAGATGTTCCTCATGGAATAAAAAATAACTGCTCCCAGCTTGTCATTTGGGGTAGTTGCCCTTAAACTCCTGTTTAGTACTCTGGGCGTGGTCTTCTTTCATAGAATTTTCTCATTGCTTTTTGTTAGACATTTGTTTAGTCTCTGTGCCAAGCTATAAGCAAGTAGCAGAAGTGGAAATTTCCACTGAGCATAGGATTGGTTCAGATTTGCCTTGTGTTTGGGAATTGTGACCCATGACCTATCCTTGGTGTTTGAAAGATTATTTTTTTCCCCTTGTCTTTTAAAAGAGAAGACTTTAGGCTCTTGCTTCTGGTGCTCAAGTCCTAGCATGGGAGGTGTGTATGTAATTTTTTTTTCTTCAGATCTTAAGGTAAAAAAAAAATCTATATGGTTTTAAGAAGGGAGCTTCTTAAAACATTATTTATTGTATATGTGTTTTCTCTTTGATTCAACGTAGGATCTATTTTCAAAGCAAAATGATTGTTTAAAAAAATGATAGTTGAGATTTCTTAGTGCTCTAGCTAATTGTAATGGTTTTTCCATTAAGGGCAGCTCCTAATAAATGGTAGTTAATGCTTCTAAGTGTCATGGATCTTTAACTCCACCTTTATCCTTTAAAGGCTTTATCTTCTATCTTAACAGACTAAGGTTAATATTTAAGGGGAATACTTGTGTTTACTGGGGTTACAAGGAGATCTTAAGTCATAGGCTTTGCCTTTGAATTTTCAATTATTTTAAAAATTATGCTCAAGATAACACAGTTAATTCAACAGTTTCATTGATTAGCTTACCAAACATTTATTGCATTCTTACTGTGCCAGGTACTGAGATGCATGCACTGGAGGGGGGTGGGGTAGCAAGGATACGAAGATTAATAAGCAGTTCTTGCCATCAAGAACCCAGCAGACTCAAGGGTTAACAGGTGTATATACTGAAATATACTTCAGTCCATTTTTTAAAAGTCCTCCAAGCCCTTAGGAGTTGGGACATTTTTGCATATGAACTTGGCTATGATGTTGAGGAGTTTTCTAGGTCAGGAAGGGCCTTCCAGGCGGAGGGAACAGCATTAGCATTGGGGAAGTGATGCTAGACTTGTTCCAGAAATTGTGAATAAGTTACATGGTAATTATTGGTAGAAAATTCACTTCAAAAGGAAGATTGAGACATTCATTGACAAAAAGAGGAAAGCTTGTATTTTTAGGTGGGTATAGCATTTAAAATTTGAAGTTTGGGGTTAGGGGAAAATTTTTGAGTCTCTTGGTATAACTTGATATCCTTTGGAGTCAAAGATGATCAAGTCTGACGTACTGTTATGTGGAGGAGGAACAGGAAGGTGTGAAAGTATTGCTTCTTGATGAGTAGTTCTTATAGTCCACGTAGGAAAGAAAACCCTTGTTTTAGGAAACACTTGCAGCTGCTGTAACAGAAACCTCAAAACAATAGTGACTTAAACAAGACAGAGTGTGGTTTTCTTTCATGTTAAAGTTGGCTAGAATGGCACTTCTGCTGAAGTCTAAGGGGCCCAGCCTCCTTCCATCCGGTTGCTCTGCCATCTCCACTTGCTTTCCTTTGCACAGCTCCAGATAAGGGAGGAGAAAGGGTGGGAGGAAGGACAAGGAGAGATGATGATCCAGAAGTTGCATATATTTCTTGTACTCATAGCCCGTTGGGCAGAATTTGATTCCATTGGCACCTACTGCAGGAGCTGCCTGTACTCTGCTCAATGTCCGATTCCACAGAAGATGGGGAGGATGGCTTTGGGGTAACAGTAGCAGTCAAACATAGCCCTATTTGGACCTTGTCAACTATGGCTGAAGCCAGTGGTAACTAGAAATAAAAGTTTCTTTAAACCCTGAGTAACCAAGAAGGGTAGCCACAGCCTACTCTCTTCGAGTTCTTTATATTGAAGAATGAAGAGATTTTATCTCTGTCTGCCTCTTCAGACTCACTGAGCCTATTAACTAGCCTCAAGCTGTCATCCATGAGCTTCAGATGTACTACTGGACATGCATACTTCTTGCTCTCAAGGTCTGCCTAGCTCTGAAGATTTCTAGCATTCTGACCCAGCATTCTTTAGAACTGCCAAGCAACTGGCAGCAATGCCTAAGAAGTTTGCTGGAGGATGCCTTTTGCTCTTGAGTCCAGCTGGATGTGAGGCTTGGCGTTCTTGGGCCATCTGGACTCCCTCCAAAGTGGCTGAGTTAATAAGATCTCTTGGGCGTTTTGGTACACACAGCCTGTGGACCTGGAGTTCGTTTGTGGTGTGGGTGCTTCTAATAGCAGCTGCTACTGGGCCTGGTTCGTGATCAGAATCACCTGGAGGAGGGGCCCGTTAAACTTGTGGGTGCTTGCGATCCACCATAGTTGACCAACTAAAGAGGATTCGTAGGGGAGTGCCCAGGAATTGACATTTAAGCTAACCTCCTCCACGTGGGTTTGATGGTGGGCCGGGTTTGGGAACCACTGCTTTTGTAACCTTTCTCTTACTACTTCTAACTCTTGGTAACTGCATCACATTTTCCCTTCCATTGAGAGGTTTATATTACAGCTTAACTTGTAAATCTTAGGCGCTGGGCTGTTTCTGACACTCAGTAAGTATGAAAGAGGCAAAAGTTTATTTTCTGAATGAATGGCATTTGTGTGCAGCTCCCCGGCTCCCTTGAAATGTATCCTCATGGCATATTAAATTGTCTTAAAACATTTTGGTTAACAGAAGGTAAAAATTAGCACACCAGGAAATGTTGCATGTGTATCATTTCAGAGAAATTAAATACTTTCATATCTTCCAAAATTGGTGATAGATTTGAAAGTAAACATGAAATTCCATTCTGGAGGTTTTTTTTGCTAAGCCAGTGTTTCTTAGGGAAAGATTTGACTAAATTCATTGAGTAGTGAATTCCCTTCCTTTCTTAATTGCGCATCTTTGCCTCCCATCCTGCCCCTCTCACTGGAGGGCACTATGTTTTCCAGCTTCCTGATAGGACTCAGAAGCTTGTGCATCTGGTAAGACAAAATATTCCAGAATGTGGCTGGAGTCTCTGAGTGAGTCAGGGCATATGTGGTCAAAGCTGTGGGACCCACTGTTGACTGAAAACCTTTTTCCTTTTTGTGCCACCTGTGGACTGTTGGGCTGTTCTCTGATGGGAGTTGGCGTTTCAGGGCTGGCTGCTGGTGGCAGCTGTGTTTTGTTAGCTTACTCCATTTTCTTTTTTTCTAAAAACAGTGGCCCGTACCTTGTTCTTCCATTCACTCTGTGGGGATGGAGCACTAAATCTCTGTTTAGAAAAACATAATTTTTACTGTGTTCTGCGTGCTGGTCCAACAACTCTTTGACGTCAATGTCCTGTGATTTTCCCTGACTGTTTGATCACTGAAATATTCATTCTGTGGTTTTGTTCTTCTAGTCATTCAGGATTTTCTTCTTAGGGTTGACCTAGAATCCTTTGCTTTTTTTTCCCTCCACCTTTATTGTTGGAATCTTCAGCTTTGGGAAGGTTACCCAGAAATCTTTTGCTTGCAAAATGGCTCTGCATAATGGCTAGTACCCATCGTTGCTCATTAGTCTTGTTCGTGTGTGAGGGAAGCAGGTGTTGATTGGGTACCAGCTAGGTGCTCTGGGTGGAAGTGGAGCAGATGGCAGGATGGAACGTGATCCTTGCCTGCAAGGAGCTTCAGTCCGAGAAAAATAACACTTCATGTGCAATTAGACTCTTAAAGCCTTTGACTAGAAGTATCTTTCTGGAATACCTGAGGATTTATTTTCTGTCTCAGGTCAACTTATTGGAAATTAAAAATTGATTACAGGAGGCTGGCTTGGTGGCACCGTGGTTGAGTTTCCACACTCTGCTTTGGTGGCCCTGGGTTCACGGGTTCTGATCCTGGGTGCGGACCTACACACTGCTCATCAAGCCATGCTGTGGTGGCATTCCATACACAAAATAGAAGAAGATGAGCACAGATATTAGCTCAGGGCTAATCTTCCTCAGCAAAAAGGGGAAGATTGGCAACAGATGTTAGCTCAGGGCCAATCTTCCTCACAAAAAAAGAATTGATTACGTAGTCCTTTGCTGATAGCAATGTCTTTTATTTGCACAATGATGCCTATTTTAGCTTTCCCTGCTACGCTCCAAAGAAGGCTGTGAAGGTCACAACTTTGGGGAAGTATTCCAGAAATATTTGGATGACTGACCTTGGTGAGGACACTAGTCACTAATAGTCATGCTTGAAGGGTTTCAACAGATTTTCTGCCAAAGGAATGTAGCCTTCGTCCTGGATGCTTTGAACAGGGCTGTTTGGAGGTCACCTGACATTGTCTTCCTTTGTGAGTTCTTCTGGAAATTTCTCATCTCTGCAGTGATGCTGTCTTTGTAGGGGCACAGCTGTTCTTTCTGCACCATGGCAGGAAGTGGTACCACTGGTCTCGTTTTCTTCTTTTCTCTATTTAGCTACCCTTTGTCCTTCACCCCCTAAATGTAATCAGATAAATCCAGTTTGGTGGAGATCAAATGTCTTTTGGTGTCACCTCTCTTAGCTATTAGCCTTTCTCCATTTATCCATTCATTCAAGGACTAATTGAGCACTTTCTGTGCACCAAGCCCTGTTCTCATCACAAGGATGCAGTGGTGGACAAAACATGTAAGTTCTCTCTTCTCATGGAGCTTGTATTCTGGTAAACAAAATAAACAGAACAATTTCAGATAGTTATACGCCTGTGAAGGAAAGGGAGAGTTAAGGGGAGCGTAGATTTCATAAAATGATCAGGACAACCTGATCCCCTACTTTGGAGTTGTGAGTTGAACAATGAGGCGACAGCCGTGGAAAGAACTTGCCAGACAGAGGAGAAAGCATGCACAAAGACCTTGTGAGGCCAGAGTGAAATTGGCATTTTTGGTGGTGGGGGAAATGGGATAAAGTGATGTTGGTGAGGCAGCAGAAGGCCAGATCGTGACAGTCTGTATATAGTCAGGGTAAGGCATTGCGGATTTCCCTGAAGTGTAGTGGGAATCATTGGAGTGAAAAGGGCAGCCCTAGGGAGGCCAGGTGAATGGCCTCACATTTCCGTCGGTGCCAGTAATCTGAGTATTTACTCTTACGTGGACATTGGAGATCCAAGGGCCAGGTTATAAGTTTTATTTCCTTCCTAGAAGTGACATGCTATGCCATCTTCGCTACCTTCATAGATTGGTCCCACATGGTGGAGGCCTTCATCTGCTGCAGCAGAAGTGTCCTTGGTGAGTATCTAGACTCGTGGAGGTGCTGTGGAAGGCAAGTTCGGGCCACTCTGGCCTGCCAGTCTGTCCCTGTGTTGCTTTTAACTAGTGCTCCTTCCTGCCTCTTGCTGGTGTAGTGAGAGGAAAAGGAAATAAATAAAGTGTGCCTAGAGCAAATCATTGTTATCCATATTCCGAGCACTATGGCTGTGTTTCTGTACCTCCTTGTCCTTTTCCTTCCCTTTTTGGAGCTGTGTCTAGAGTTTTCTGTCTCCTCCTCTGATGTTCCTGTAAGTTATTACAGGGCTCATAAACTCTTAAAGGTCATGTGTTATATAGCATAATAAAATGTACATCCATGGACTTGGTGACACCAGTGCCTGGGTTTTCAATAAGCTGCTTTGATTTTCAAGCACACATGAACAGAATGGATTTACACTTCAGTTTTGGGGAGCTTATCTGTTGTGTTTATTTGTTTAACTACCTTTATTAAAGGCTCGCTTTGTGCCCAGTCTTAGTCCTGGTGCTGTTTCCTACAAGTGGAGAGGATGTGGTCTTGGCCCGCGTAGGTCCTCTCTCATCTGGTTGAGGCAGGTTGACGTGTGAAGCAAGAGGTACAGTGAAGTGTTAAGTGATAATGTAAAGGTTGGTCCAGGGGTCAGTGAGGGCACCAAAGAGGGGGTTGTCTGCTCTCTTTGAGCTGGTGGAGTGGAAGGTGGGATATGGTAATCCTCTCTTATGCTTGGGCCATAATAAGTGAATTATTTTTCTCTGTCCCTTCCACTTGAAAAGCCTCTTTCTTTTTGTATTCTTTATATTAGGGAACAGCAGATAGAAAAGATGGGATGATGGGGGCGGGAGGAAGAGAAGACAGTCAAATGCCCCTTTCATGCCTCAGGAGGCCCTTCGGAAAAGAAGTTAACATTTTCTGCCATGCCCAGTCAACCTATGACAGCTCCAGTCAGGGTGAAACAATTTTTATGATTTGTCTTTGGATCCTTTTCTCCTTTTGCCTTTGGGGTGACCTGTGCTTGTCAGATTCCCCCGAGGCGGGTGTTATTGTCGGGTGAGGCAACAGCTGCACAATGCTAATGAGAAAACAGAATGGTTGTTTGAGGTGGCCTTGGTGGCTGCCAGGCGCCAGCATCTTTATCTGCCTGACACACTGTTCAGAAGGCCATGCTCCCCATACCAAGTGCCTGCTGCTGCTTTTTTCTTCTTTGTTTTAGATTAATATGAGAACAGTGCCCATCCGTCCCTCCAGAAGCTGCTCATTAGCACTCAGGCTGAAACCGCTCCATGCTAATAGATAGTTTGCTGTCTGTAGTACTGCCAGCAGCTGGGTATGGTTGCTAAACTAATTATCTTCCTTTCTATGATTATTAATACAATAATTGATTGATACTAATGAATACATGCAACTAGTTGTATAGCAACACTATTATTATTGAGTACCTTTGAAACCACCCAACCCAAGAGCTTGGACTTGCCAGTAATCTGCATCTGTCTGTGTTCCTCTTCTCTGCCCTGCCCTGCCTCCTGCCCCAGCAACCACTAGCCAGAATTTTTTGTTTCCTGTTCTCTGGATCGGCTTCTCTACCTTGAGGCTGGTCCAGACAGAGCTCAGTATGGATAGGAGTGCTGCTGTAGGCATCCACCTCTGGCTGCCAGCCTCTATAGACCAGCTCACTTTTTTTTCCTTTGTTGTATATGGGTGAGTGGGTAGGTGGGGAATGTCCTTAGGGAGCTCCCCTATTTGTGAGATTAGCCAAACGTCTCAGAGGAGCCTTAGCCAGGATCTTTTTTAGTCAAACTTAATCCTATAAGGCCAATTGTCTTCTTTCATAACAATTACTTTGCGATGCTCTTTGCCATCCTGAATGCAAGTCATAGATAATATAATCCACCAGCACACAATTAAAAAAAAATCAATACAATTTCTTAACTAATGTGAAAGAGAAATGAAAGTAATGCAGAGTCAAATAGGTATTTCATTATCTGAATGCTTGGGCCCACCCGTACTAAGACAAAAGGAAGTAGTCAGTCAGATCCCCTGCACCTGTTGGTAAAACCCCCTTAAATGTCACAACTCCAGATACAGGGTTGATTTGGTGACTCATATTCCAGAAGTGTGTTTGTCATCTGTGATGCACTTTTCTTTTAGTGGTTAGTAATGCTTGTGGTAAAGTTCAGAACAAAACAAAGTGTATTCTTGGCTCATTGTACATAATAGTTGCATTCTGGGAAAAGTTAGGATATGTTAAAACTATGCAAGAAGTCATTTGTCCTCAGATGTGCTCCTGTAATGGGTCTTAATCGCCACAGCAGGTCAGAATGCCCTGGGGTGTCATTGATATGGCCAGTTTCCGGGCTCTACCCCGGGTGATTGAGCAGGTGTGGGATGGGGCTCTGGGATCTACATTTTTAATGAGCATCCAAGGTTATTCCAATGCACTTAGTGGGTCCTGGGACAAACTTGGAGACAAACTGTTTGAAACTCAGTCTTTATACACCTTGAGTGCTCTCTGAAGGATGCTGTAGGAATAGAGAGAAGTCAGAGCCTGCTTATCTTACTATTTGTTAAGAACAACGGGTCTTTCAGGTAAGCTAAGGATCAGACACAGGAGGAATGATCAGATTTTTGGTGAGTCCTATAAGGTACTCCACGATTCTTGCGTTTAAAAAATGTGTTTTCAAACAGCTCAGAGATACCCAGGGTTTTATGAAGCATGAAAGAATGGGGAGGCTGAGTGGTGGTCTGGAGAAGGGTAGGACTAATCTGGACTCTTATCTGCCAGCTCATTGCTGCTTGTGATCTTAAGCAAGTTACTCCACCTCTTTAGAGCCACTTTATGACTCTCAAGGGCCCAAGGCATTTTGAGTTTTGTAGAGCCCTTCTTCTGTTAGAAAACTTCTGGAAATTATATTTTATGACTGCATCTTGGGTGGATTATATTCACTTTTTTCTTCTGATTTTAAAGGAATGAAAGCATTTTTGTGGCCCCTGAAGTGTCATGGGCACTGCCTCATGGGGAGGTCGGCCCTGCACCTTTCTGAACGTACATTGTTTCACCTGAAAAATGAGAGAGTAGTTACTTTGCAGGTGTGTTGTAGGCATTACTGATATGAGCAAAACCCTCTTGCATTTTCACTATCTGGCTCATATACAACTCCAGTTTGTGCCAAGGGGAAGCATTCCATGTAAGATCGAGCCTTTGTACAGGACTTATGAAAGGATCAGACTTGCCCTTTTACTGCTTAATTTTTCTTAATTAATCGTGTTGTTTACATGGAGATTCTTTTCCCTCCTAATCTTCCTTCTCATGCTTGCCAGCACTCATTTCACATATCTTTGTGATTCCCACCATCTGTTGGGTCTGACACCCCTCCCACCCCTTTGGGAGGATCTGTGGTCACGTACTCATCTTTTAAAGGAGAGCGAATGGAGACGCATTTGGGCTTACTACTGTTGGGAGGATTTCTTTATCTCAGTACTAGAAATTCTCATTTCTGCCTGAGTGCCCTTGTTCTGTACTGTCTTCCCTTCTTCCCAGGCCTGTGAGTCTCTCTCAAGAAGTTGAATAGAGAGACTCAAAAGAAAACCTGGTCATTAGCGAGTGGCGTGATGTCCTGGGGAGCAATAAGGGAAGGTTAGGGAGCCAGCTTGCTGGTAGAAACGAGAGAATGGGATGCACATAAAGAGAGCAAAGAAGCCAGGAGAGGGAATAAGAAGGAAGCACAGGACCCCAGGAGAGAGATCTTGATGCCTTTCCTGTTGAAACCTAGGAAATCACTCCTCCTTAGAACCAAAGAGACTGAATAACACAATCCCTTTTAAGATGATCTGATACTGCCCCTGGATTGTAAAACCACTCAGCATCTCGTGAACAAATATCTCTTGAGCTCCTGATGTGTGACAGGCACTGGAGATACCGAAAAGAGACCTTCCCTTAGTGAGCATATTGTCTACTGGAAGGGAATCACTCACGGCATCAACACACGACCTAAAGACCCTGTCACGTGTTCCTAAGGGTTCTGAAAAAGGTTAGGGCAGTATGAAAGCAGTGACTGAGGGGTTGCTCTTGTTAGGCTAGGGTGATAAACGGTTGAGGCTTCAGGGAAGGAAGAGGGCAGTCATGCATAGACGTGGAGGAAGGGCATTCATAGCAGAAGGCACAGCAAGTACAAAGTCCTGAACTGGGGACAAGCCTCACATGTTCCAGGACAGGAAGAGAAAGGAAAGAGAGGTTGAGGGTTGAACAGTGGGCAGATCACGTAGATCATTGTCAAGTGTGGAGTGTGAGTGTTGCTGGAAGCCTCTGGATAGTTTTACACCTAAGAATGACGTCTGACTTACACTTTAGAAAGATGACTAACGGCCCTGTGGAGAGTGAAGGCTGGTTGGAGGCGAGGGCGAGGGAGGCAGGAGGACGATCTGGGAGCCGATTGCTGTAATCTGGGTGGGAGGTGAGGGTAGCATGGATTGGGATTGAAATAGTGGAGATGGTGAAAAATAGTCAGATTGGGGATAAATTTTGGAGAGACAGCTGATAGAGTTATGATGGAGTAAATGAGGGATGGGACTGAATGAAGAGAATGTGCTAGGGTTTCCTTTAAGCAATGGATTGGATTGGGTGCTGTTTACCCAGCTGATATGTGAATCTCTGTGAAATCAGCAGCTCTGTTTTGTGCTGGCTAAATTGGGGATACTTCCTGAACATTCCAGTGGAGCTATTGAGTAGGCACTTGGATGTTTGGATCTGGATATACGAATTTGAGATCATGGGACAGGGTGCACTGCCTAAGGGACAGAATACAGAGAGAGAAGAGGGCTGAGGACAGAGGTGTCCCAGCGTGGGGAGTTCTGGGAGAGAAGCCTGCCAGAATTGCTGCAGTGTCCTGAATGTACTCAGTGAAAAGGAGCAGTTCTAGAAATAGAAATCCCCACAGAGATGACGGAAAACCAGCAGTGTAAATGCACTGAGAAAGAATAGTGATTAATATGTGCTTAAAAGTATAATATTCTGTCCCTTGAATGCTAGGAAACTACCTGAAGAGGCAGTTCCTAATTGAGGAATATGGTCTTTTAGGGTCTTACATTGTCTTATGTTTGTGGTAGGGATTACTGGCTTTGTGAGCAAAGCCCTTTGACATTTGTGGATGGAGTGTACTCATTATCATTAAGAGGAATTTTCTGAAACAAATGTCAGTTCCTTTTTGCTTTGCTTTATGAATTGCCATAAGGTTTATTTAAGAAACTTGTGATGGAAAGAGGGATATCATCTTTAGATATGAAGGACCCCCCAAGGATGCTGATGTGAATCGTAGGGATGGACCACAACTCCTTCCTCTCACCCAGGCCTTCTCCTGTCTGGAGCACATATTTGGGAGATAGGAAGTGTATTAGTTTCCTATTGCTGCTGTAAAAAGTTACCACACTTAGAGGCTTAAAACAACAGGAATTTATTATCTTATGGTTCTGGAGCTCAGAGGTCTGAAGTGGGTCTGTAGTAGGTTGAATAACACCCTCCAAAGACTTCAGGCTCTAACTGCTAGACCTTGTAAATGTCGCCTTGTATGGAAAAAGAGACTTTGCAGGTATGAGTAAATTAAGCATCTTCAGATGGGGAGACTATCCTCAATTATCAAGATGGACCCTAAATGCCATCATAAATGTCCTTGTAATGGGCAGAGGAGGGTTATACAGAGACAGAAGAGAAGGCCATGTGACCCCAGAGGCAGAGATTGGAGTGATAGAGCCACAAGCCAAGGAATGCTCACAGCCACCAGAAGCTAGGAAAGCAAGCAATGGATTGTCCTCTAGAGCCTCCAGTGGGACACGGCCCTGCCGCCATATTGATTTCCATCCAGTGAAAGTGATTTTGGATTTCTAGACTCTAGAACTGTGAAAGGGTAAATTTTTGCTGTCTCAAGCCACTAAGTTTGTGGTAACTTGTTACAGCACCAACAGGAAACTAACGCAGAGTCTCACCAGGCTAAAATCAGGTATCGACAGGGCTGCGTTCTTTCTTGGAGGCTCTAGAGGAGAATGTTTCTGTGCCTCTAGGGGCTGCCCACGTACCTCATGGCTCCCTTCAATCTTCAAGCCAGTCTTTCTTGACACTTTTTAGACATTGACTCGTGTTCCTCCCTTGTCCACATGAAAGGATCCTTGTGATTACCTTGGACCCACCTGGATAATCCAGTATAATCTTCTCAGTTTTAACTCAGCTGATTAGTTACCTTAATTCCATGTGCAACTTTAATCCCCCTTTATCGTGTAAGGAAACATACAGGTCCTGGGGATTAGGACAGGGACATTGGTGAGGTGGGGTTATTATTCTGCCTACTACAGGGGACAACTGTTTAAGAATAGTATTTAGGGTGAAGAAACAGGTCTTTCTGGAAAACCTGACATACCCATCTGAGGTTACCGTGGTATGATTATCCTCCTCTAACTATGTGAGCCAGCCAGACTTTCATGTTTTAGCTTCCAGATCAAGCTTGCTTTCTCAAGCACTTGGTAAGCCCCATGGTGAAACTAACAGGTTATAAAAAGACAGCTGCTTGCCAGAGATACTGATCATCTGCTTCTGCTAGGCTCAGAAGTGATTTTTAGAGCCCAGCAATGAATCATGACTTTGGAAAGCTCTTCCTTCCTGGGAATCTTGTGCATGGTTGCCATTGAGATTGGACATCAGGCTGCAATGATAAATATTGTTTGCGCTGGGCCGTCTACTGTCTCCTGCCTGCCACCAGGCCTGCCTCAGGAGGGCAGTGCCTATAGGCTTTGCAAAATGACTTTATACAGCTAGGGAGGTTTTAAGGAGAGGGATTAGCTTTTACTCTATTGCCTTGTTGGCTTGTGTGTCAAAACTCAATAAGGTTCCTGAATCTCAGCTGAACAGGAGCCACACCTTATTTGAAGGTGAAAAAGACCTTGTGTTCTATTTCTAAAAGATTTCACATTTGTCACACTGTCCTAACCCTATCACCTTTGTTGCTGTCATTCTAGTGAGGCCTGCCTGGGGAAGATAGGTGAAGGATCCCCAAGGACACAGCAAGTCGGCTGTTAGAACCAGAGCTTTCTGAATCTTGGCTGAACTTTTTTTTTCCCCCCCAGTGAACCAATATTTTCCAAACTTCGGGCACAGTTTTTACCATATGCATGCTATCATCTGTATTAGTTACTTAATATACTTGTCTTCAAATTTATTCTGAGCAAACTCATTTATTTTAATTTGGTCTCATCCTAATTGACAACATGTAAAACTTACAGTGTGCTTATGCATTTTAAAATAAATACTTAGCTATTAGGATAAAAAGGGTGTCTGTAGATTACGTGTACCACAGTGTAAATGTACCACACTCAGCAAAAAACTGCTTTAGACCTTGCTGACTCCCCTAGGCACTCTGTGCCCAGGGGAGATAGAGTCTTTGATGATCAAGTCATCAGCCAGACTTCTGTTAGCTTCAGCAGCTAACAGCGTGGCTGGTTTGCTATTTAGGAACATTTCCAGTAGATTACCTGTGAACCAGGGAGTGCACCTGCCTTTATTCCCAGTAAGCAAGAGGGTGCAGCTACTTAACTCTAGTATTTGCAATATAAATAACAAAGCCATGTGTCTACACCAAAAACCCTCATCTTTACCCCAGTTGGGGTTAAAAGCTAAGGAAGAACTTACATTACTTCTATATGAAATGTCTAGGGAAACTGGATTGAAACAGGATCTTCACCGGAGCCTAGGTAAGCCATGAAACTCAGTATCCAAAGGAAGCAAAAATTTAATAAACAACTCTCCGTATCTCTTTGGCCTTTCTTGGCTGGGCTTTTTAAAAGAATTTTATTTTTATACCATATTCTTTGTTTTAATAAAACTTTTTCTTACTCTTAGTCTCTGGGGAAAATAAAAGAATTAAATAACAGAACCAATCAGTAAAGGCCCCACTGTTGTGACCAGTGTCGGTTTCTCTGAGTGTCTTGAGAACGGGGTGCTGGTGGTCTCTGTTCCATCAGCAGGAAGGAGACCATGTGCATGGAGACACCCAGATCTGCCCTGCTATCCTATGTCACCAGCAGCCACTTGTATTCCTCTCGCTGTTGCTTTTGCGTCTTTGTTGGAGCCAGACGATTTATTCATGGTGTTGGCTTATTTGTACAACATAAAACACCTTGAAATGGTTATGCTGATTCCTGGGCCTCTTCTTGCCCAGCTTTGAGAGAATGTAAAATCAGAGTTCTTGGGAAATTTGGAGCACCCCCAACTTCCTAAAAAAATCAGAGATCTAGTTTTACATGGAAAATCATGGGGAAGATTTAGGTTTTCCTCATGCGTGCAGTCTTTTCCCCTTTTCGCCATCATCTTCTCCTTCTCCAGAAATACTCCTTTTAGTATTCGATTATAATGTACCAAACTATTCTTTTCCAGGGAGCGGGAAGATGTCAATAAGACCTTGAGACTTGGGTGTCTCCTGAGTGATGGTGGTAAATGAACCGGCTTGAATGCTGAGCTCCACTCGGCATACAGTGCTGATTTGCTGAAGCCGCTGCTTGTGCGAAATGTTTGGCTCATTTTCTCCTTGACATTGAGATACTGTTTTCTCTTTGGAAGAGCTGTGTCTGGACATGCCTTTCCACTATTTGCGGTTTATTTCCAGAGAGTCTTTGCTGCTGACTTGGGTAAACGCATCACTTTGCATACTGCCTCACCCCATTTTCCTGGAGGAAAGAAAGGCATCCAAGTGACAGGCTGGCAGCAAATTGGACTATTGAGCTTAAACTGCAGCTCCGTAAATAGGTGGCGCAGGTGGTGAAGTGCCATTTTGCCTAATCAGATATTGGGTTGGCTTTGGAAACGTTCAACACATGCAGGTAGTGAGCCTTGGGAGTCTCCCCTTGTAAATCTTGCATTCTGAGATGATGAGGGTCAGTGTCAGATGCTCTCTCGGGTCCCACCTGGGCTCTAAACTAGGCAGACTTCCACTTCTGATTCTGATCCACATCATGAAGGCCAAGAGTCAGGGAACGAATGAGGAGGATGATCTTAGAATCTTCAAGAATTAGAGCTATGGGGAAGCCTGAGCCAATGTTTCATCCAATCCGTTTTTTTTTTTTTAAACAAATGAGATGAGGCTCGAAGGGTGAAAGAATGTGCCCCAGGCCACACAACCAACTGGTGTGTAAACTAACTAGTTACCTGTAGCCATCAAGAACCTAGATTCACCTAACAGCCAACGAACATTTTGATAGAGTGTCATTGAGGCAAATGGTGACTTAACAAGCAAACCAGTACCCTTGATTTTATTTTGTTTAATTAATTTTTTGCTGAAGATTAACCCTGAGCTAATGTCTGTTGCCAGTCTTCCTCTTCTTCGGCTTGAGGAACATCAGCCCTGAGCTAACATCTGTGCCAGTCTTCCTCCACTTTATATGTGGGTCGCCTCTACAGCATGGCTGATGAGTGTTGTAGGTCTGTGCCCGGGATCCAAACCCACTAGTCCCAGCCCGCCGAGGCAGAGCGCGCCAAACTTAACCAGTACACCATGGGGCCCAGCCCCCCTTGATTTTGTTTTTAATTTTTTATTGACATATAAAGGACACATCACAAGTACACAGCTTGACAGATTTCTACAAAGTGCACACACCCAGCTAAGCACCTCAAGAAACAAGCAGAACATTGCCGGCACTTCAAAAGCCCCCTCATGCTCCCTCTGGTCATTATCCTTACTGCCTGCCTCGCCCTCCCTGCCCCCTCCGCCCCCCACACCCTCATCCTAACCTTGAACTGCACAGATTACTTTGGTCTGCTTTCATGTACTCTATATAAATGAACTCATACAGTTGTCTCAGTTGTGTTTTACTTCTTTTGGTCAATATTACGTTTGTGAAGTTCATCCATATGGTTGTGTCCAGTTTTAGACTATTCATTCTCATTGCTATAGCATAGTCTGCTGTGTGACTATGCCACCATTTATTGATCCATTCTAAAATAGATAGGCACTTAGGTGTTTCCAGTTTTTGACTATTATGAATAATTCTTCTGGAAACACCCTAGTTTATGGCTCTTGGTGAACATAGATCTACATTATAGTTGAGTCTATGCTCAGGAGTGGCATTTCTGGGTCATAGTGGGTATGCAAATTCAGTTTTGAGATACCACCACTTTTCCTAAGTGATTGTCCCAACTTACATGTTTACTGGCAGTGTATGAGAGCTTCCCTCTCTCACTCCTCACTACACTTAGTATTTCCTATCCTTTTTGCCTTGGTCATTCTAGTGGGTGTGTAGTGGTATCATGTGTCGTTTTTTTTTTTTTTTTTTTTTTAATATTGGCACTTGAGCTAACATCTGTTGTCAATCTTCCTTTGTTTTTTTTATTCTTCTTCTTCTTCCCAAAACACCCCGGTACATAGTTGTATATTCTAGTTGTGAGTGCCTCTGGTTGTGCTATGTGGGATGCTGCCTCAGCATGACCTGATGAGCGGTGCCATGTCTGCACCCAGGATCTGAACTGGTGAAACCATGGGCCACTGAAGTGGAGCACATGAACTTAACCACTTGGCCACAGGACCGGCCCCTATCATGTAGTTTTAACCTCAGCCTTTATATTTGATTGTGAAGGACTTGGATCTGTGCTTTTACTTTGTGCTTATAATGGTTTTTGTAATCTTTACTGTTTTTAGATAGTGACCTTGGAAAGGCATTATTTACGTATTCAAAGAGGCTGATGTGTTCTCACGGACTCTTACCATCTTTCAGCTGTTCTGTGAGAAAGACCCTTGTGAAGTTGGTGTCTTCCACTAAATAACATTCTGCTCTCACATATGTTTGGTTTGTTGCAGTGAAAGCAGCAGGAATAAGGAACAAGGTCCAAATCAGCCCAGCTTAATTTAGTCTAGCTGAATTTATTAGCGCCGGACATGGACATTTATAGTTCTATGCGGAGGAATGAGCAGGTGAAAGATGGATAAGTCTGAAGCTTGTCCACGTAGACGTCCTGTGAGACCAAACTCGATTTTCAGGTTTTAAGTGGGCGATTCCCCTGTTGCATTCCAATAGGCTTCTAGGATAGAGGGATTGCAGAGAAGAGAAATGAAGATGAAGTAGCTTAGAACCACTTGACAACTGAAAGCACAACTGTAGTGTTACTTCTTAGCACGGCATCTAGGTTGAGGCAATTTCATGATCTGAAGACTTTACTGTGAAGATCCTGAAGGAGAATTAAAGTGTGACTAGGAAATAGTGCTGGTACGTGGAGCATGCTGGAGAGGCCCAGTTCTCCTTGTGGAAGCAGGTAATCTGATTCATTCTCCGACTGTTTTCCTGGGAGTTTCACACCTAGCATAGGAAGGTGATTAATGAAGACAGATTTGGCATTGTTTCTTATGCCACTACTTTTGCCATTTCTGCCCTTTGTCCAGGGAACATCTCAGGTGCTCAGTGAATGAGGGAGGTGGGAGTCGGGGAGTAAGGTCTCAAGAGTGGGGAGGTGTGATTCCTGGGCTTGACAGTTGACGGCCACCGGGATAGGTTGGAGTCCTAGTCTGGATATGACCGGAGTCTTGCTTAGCATAGGGACACTTTTGCAGGAAAATGAAGCCGCCTTGGGCTTGGCAGAAGACTGACTTCAGTAGGATAATGGGATGCTGTTTGCTAGGACCACAATGGCTTGTTTTCTTATTAGCTACTCTGTGGATCGTGTAAGTAGGTTGTTGGTATCCATTCTAGGAAGAGAAGAGTCCCCAGAGGTTGGTCAGGTCCTCAGGGGGCCCATGTCAATCATACCCAGTGTGGTATTGGGTAAAAGTTGAATGAATATCTGTTTTGGGGATATGACTTTCAGGACTTTATGCTATTCCTGCTACTACAACTGTAACATTATCTTGGGCAGAAGGGGATGAGTGTGGCCTGAGGGAGTGTATGTGTTTAGTGTAACAAGTGTGTTTTTGTAGCCAAAAGGAAGGAAAGAAATCTTTTTTGAGCACGGATAGATGACTGGGTCTGGGCCCGAGCCTTTGAACTTTCATGTTCTATAATCTCATTCAACCTCCTTTGACCGTCCGCTTTATATATGTGAAACTGAGGCTTGTGGGGCTTGATAATTTTTTAGACAAGAGTTACCTGGGAGAGTGTGAAGGGAAGTAGGTGTGGGTGACTCAAAGCCATCCTCTGGAGGAAACACATCCTGGAAAGACACTGCACCTACCAGTGGAGCAGCTCCCTTCTGCAGGGACATTCATGAAAGTCCTTATTTAAGAAATGTGGTTGAGGTTAGGGCCTTCCTACAATGCTTTTTTCATTTTAGAGAGCAAGCCCTAGGGCTCGCCACCTGCTGTGGATTTCTTACTTTTATGGTCAGAAAAAATAAGGCTGGGCTCTTCTCTAGCCTCTGGTGCGAGAAGAGGGCCTTTTAAAAGGTCCCCCACACTGACTTCCCTGAGTGCAGAAAGCGTATGTTTTTCGTATCCTCAATGCTCAGCACAAAACTGGTGTTTTGTTGACTCAAGGGGAAAAAACATGGAGAGTTGAACGGAAAAAATGAATTATAACTTTGAAAAATGTTCCAATGCCTTGCTTTTTCCCAAAAAGATTTGACGTCATCACCAGAAATTGTCATTTATATTCACTGAGAGCTGATTCATAGGCAGGTGATGTGCCTAGAGGGCGGTGGATGAGATAGACAGTCAGTAAATGCTTGCTGTTCTATTAGTATTTGTGAGGGTTTAGGGGCTCTGCCTTCCAGGAGGTGTATTCAGAAATGGATTCTTGGTCCTACTCTTCCTCTCTCTGTCTTCTCCAAGAAAGCTTATCAAAATGCACAATGGTAGTGGTATAGATGAGGATGATGATGAATCCACACTAACTTCAAGTAAATCTCTTGTAAAATTCAGAAATATCTTGTTCAAATACCTTACAGCAGATCATGATATACCTCCTAACACGTTGCCACAGTGTGCTTAAGAGCTGTGGTTCTCAATAGGCACAGAACGAAAACGCAGAACCCCTGCCTTCTAGGGACTTCACTGCCGTAAGTTAGACTATTTATTCATTGTTGGTTGGGTATTCCCACATGGCAAGCTACCCCAACACTTACTGGCTTGGAACAGTAAGCCTTTATTGGTGTTCAGGGGTCTGTAGTTCAGTTGAGTGGCTCTTCTGGTCTCAAACAGGTTCACTTATGTGACTAGGAGGTCAATCTGCTGGTCTTAGCTGGGCTTTCTCACAGATTTAGGGGGTTGGCTGGCTGAGTCTGATCTAGGATGGTCTCAGCTGGGACGCCTGGTCTCCCTTCTACGTAGCCCTCTTGCAGCAGGGTAGCCGAGGTTCTTTGTGTGGTTCAAAGAGGGTGGGCAGAACCATGCAATGAATGCCTTTTAAACCCAGGTTCAGAACTGGCTTACTGTGACTTCTGCATTTTGTCAGCCAAAGCAAGGTGCAAGATGGATCCAGATTCAGAGGGTAAGGATAGAGACTCTTCCTGATGGGAGTTGCTGCAGAGTCTCATTGCAAGGGGCATGGATACAGGGAGACCATTAATTGGGGCCATGAATGCATTCAGTCTACAACGTTCGTTCTTCATTCATTTATCCCATAATCCTTTTTGTGGTCCCTTAAGCAATCCTTCGTTCTCTTGGTCCATCCTTTATTGGTTAAAACTCAGGAAAGACTGTACCATTTATTGTGCATCATTTCTGAGGAAGCCACCAAGAGGAGTAAGATACCAGCCCCGCCTTGCAGAAGTTCCTAACCAAAGTGGCGGGGAGATGGACGTGAAGGCAGCCAAGAATGAGAGAATAGGAGGAAGCCCAAAGAAGTTTGTGTGCAGAGCAGACTGTGAACCAAGAGGAAGGAGTGAACCAAGTCTGTGGGTGGCACGGCTTTCCAAAAGTGGAACTAAGTCACCCAGGGACTGGGAGCAGGAAATGTCTGGAGAGAAGGCTGAGAGGGGAGGGTGTGCAGTGGGTGGAGAAGTGCCCGCGGGGGCAAAAGGACCTCGGTCGTTCCTTCTGGAATGCTTGGTTAACTGTAGGGGTGGGAGTAACAGGTGATAAGGTTGGAAAAGTGTGCTTGGGCCAGGTGGAAAGGCCTGCTGAGAGGGTTCAGGGACTAGGACATCATTGATGCCCACAGGCAGGTGACATTTTCTTTCTTTGCTCTTTCAGTGACGCATGCACTTTCAGGAACAGATTCTGATTATTGCACCCAGGTGCCTCTTCCTCATCAGAAGGAGGAAGCCGGGAAAGTGTAGTTCTGTGGATTCCAAACTGTGTGCTGAGGCACCCTGGGGTGCCACAGGAAAGTCACAGGCTGCCCTGGGAGATTGTAGAATTTCGAGGAAAACACAGCTCTTAACTGCTACTAAGCTGTTTGGACCTAACTACTTAGTAAACTTTATTAATTATTTCTTTGTGCCTAAAGTTACCATGAAAAAATTACTGAATCACTGACAGTGCAGTAAAGTGGGAAAGTTTGAGTTTGAGAACCTCTGGTCATGAGGACTGGGTTCGAATCCTGCCCCGGCCCTTATTAGCGGTGTGACCTTGGGCGAGTGAGTTACTTTCTCTGACCCGTTTCCTCATCTGTAAAGTGGAAATGCTACCTCCCTTCCTAGGGTTATTGAGAGGGATGCATGAGTTTGTGTAAGTAAAGAGCTTTAAAGGAGCCTGGTGTGGCGTAAACACTAATATTGGTAGCTACTTCATTAGCATTATTAATTAGTAATGCCGCTGTACCTGGGCTGTTGCTAGATCACTTGTCTTTTTGTAACGGCAACAACACAGCAGAGGTACCCTTGCTGGGGGAAGAAAGGCCTGCAGAGGAATTCATGAGACTTTGAGCGGCAAGTGGGACTTGATACTCTATGTGAAATTACAGGCTGAAATGGGCACTGCTCTCCATCTCGATGCTCTCCCATAGAATCCTGGTTCTCTCCAGCCTCTCGTTTCAGGAAACTTACTTCCTAAATGCAGCTCTGGTTTCAAAGGGAAGTGTTCAGGCACATTCATGCATATTCTGTCTCTTTCCCATGTACCAGCCACACCCAAGTGGAGGGACTGGCTCTACAGTAAAAGGCCCAGAGGAAAAGAATATACGATAGTGTCTCTGCCTTGTCATTTTCTGCATTAGTAGAAAGGAGCCGGACAGCTGGATAATGTAAGGGGGGTGGTTGAGGGGAGGTTCTCATGCAAGTGCCAGCAAATCCTCTCACACACCAGGTAGGGTTTTGTTTGTAATGATGAGCTGATCTGTGATAGCTTAGGCAGCTCCTTATTCCCCATCTCCCATTGGTCTCCTGTTTTTTCTTAAGAGGGCATCAGATTGTGTTGGGTTGGATTCTCTGCTGTCTTCAGAGTGTGTGTGTGTGTGAGTGTGAGTGAGTGAGTGAGTGAGTGAGTGAGTGATGCTGCTGTGTTTTGTTTTTTGTAATGGGGACCCACCCACATTCCTCCTCAGCCCTGCCTCTCCTTCAGTCCAGGCTGTTCGCTTTCCTTTTGTCTAGGGAACTTTCTCCTTTTCCATCTCCACATATGTCACTCCGACTGCCTCTCTCTCTCACTCTGAGTGGTAGCTGGGAGTTGGTTGTGGCCTCATTTCCCGGTCTGATCGCCTTCTTTTCGGATTCTGCCAAATCTCTTTGCATTTGTTTTTCACCTCCGCACTCTCTTCTGTCAGCAGTTCAGTGAGCCCTTTCCAAGCTAATTTTTCCCCATTTGCTTTTTAATTAGTTTTCCTCTCCTGCTTCTCCTCTCCGCCCCTCCATCCTGCCGTCCTTCTGTGGATAACCAGTACAAGGCCCACAGTTTATTGCGTGCTTTTAAGAAAATGTGAGTCAGAGTAATGCCTATCGCGGTTATTGTTTCCATTGTTGTGGCGTTGTCTTGAAATTTTCGGTTTTATTCATTTGTCACGTCCCTCTGTGATAAGACATACAACCTGTTTGCTGGCATTTCATGATCTGCAGTAAGTTTCCAGAGGCAAGGACTTGGTATCTCTCATAGAATATTTGCTGGAAAGGATTTGTATTTTAAAAGTAAAGTACTTCAAGTGAGTGTTGACCTGGGTCTTTAAGTGTTCCAGAAGGCAGGGACCAGGCTCTCCTTTTATAGTCTCAGACAATCTGAAACCTCTGAACCTTTGGCGTCTGTGTATTTTTGGGTGAAAGAGTGTATGAGCTTTTATTGGATTCCTATAGGAGTCTATGGCCCCCAAATATTAGGACTTTCTACTGTGATGTTTAGAAAACCTAAAGAAACGTGAAATTGTAATGTATGATCTGGAAGGAAAGGAGAGAGGCTGCAGGAGCAGACACAAACCTGCTTCCAGTGAGGATGAAGCCGTTACTGGGCACCTGGAGGTGCACAAGGCCGGGCATCCACAACTATGACATCTAAACAGGGGATGTAGGAAAGGAGCTTGAGATTTGCTTTTGAGCATTTCCCCCTGTAGTAATTCTTACCCCTCAGGGTTGTCGGCTGGTAGAGTGTTGAATGGAATAAAAGGAAAAGGTCATTGCCCTAGGAATTTCCACTCTAAAGCACACCACATCAGGCTTTGTCCTCTGTGGCAAGTTAGCGCAGCTCCCTAGAGCATCGTGTAGGCTGCAGGGAACAGAGGTGGTCATGGGTCTCTGCTGGAGCTCCTGGATCCTTGCTCCTCAAAGAGGGGGGTCCACAGACTGGCAGCATCAGCAACACCTGGGAGCTTATTAGAAAAGCAGACTCTTCAGGCCCACTGACTCAGAATCTACAGAATAACCAGATTCCCAGGTGATACACAGGCACGTAAATGTTCAAGTTCTAGGCTCAGCTTGTTTCATGGGCGGCAGCTAAATCTCTCGGAGACATGGTGTCCTGGGTATGTTCCTTCCGTCATGGGTATGTTTTAATTAAGTTCTCATTTCCTATCATTTTTATAGTAATTCTAATACAAAGAGATTTAGATACATGTCTGTATGCCTGTAGGTGACTTGGTTTTGTACCTTTCTGTGAGTGTTCACAGGCAAATGCTCAGATTAGAAAAAGAATCCTTTCTTCACTATCTGCCTGAGGTCTGGGGATGGGAAGATAGCATCGTGCCTGCCATGTGCAATCACCATAGAAGGCACCGGAGATTCAAGCAGTCAGGCACTGGTTCTTTGAGAAGTCTGGTCCAGGAAGATGAGCACATGAAAGGATAATTTCATCTCCTACTATATCTTGTGCTAGCATAAGGGACCAGACAAGAGTGGCTAGTTCTTTGCCCTACTGCTGGGGTGTCACTAATGTCAGTATACATAGATAGTTGGACAACTGTATGTGAGAAAGACATTTTTAGAGCTTTACCAGACTTCTGACCTCTTCAGGGAGCTGCCCTGACGGCTCTTCAAGCTGTGAATGGATAGCACCTTTTGTGTTTTCAAGTAAGTAGCTAAAATAGTTAATTATTTAGTTACCAGGCTTCTGGTGTGTATCCCGAGAGAGAATGTGTGGTGTTGATGGCTCTTCTGCTGCTCTGGCCCTCGGGTGAGAAGCCCTGCTTGCCACGAAGTGGACTGACTTCCTGCTATGACTTTCTCTCTTTGTGATCTCAAATTGAAGGCGTATTATGTTTAAACTTAATGCTTTTCCTTCTGAAATGCCTCGCTGAAGCCTGTAGTAGAATTAACCCCATTTGAAGATTTAGGAAGTGGATTTTGGCTCGCTTGATGCAAGATTAAGAGTTTTGTAGAAGAGAGAAGCAGTGGCCCCATAATATATTACTTTCTTTTTACAGATGTAGAACAAAAACTATCTGGGAAACCAGAGAGTGTTTGCAATTAGCCTATTGCCTCTTTTTTTCTTTTTTTTTTTAAGAGCTTCTACTTAAAATGCCCTGACTTGCTTGTCTACACTGCTTTGCGTTGAAGTCTTAGAAACTGGGGATCAGATTCTGTAATCACTTTCTAGCTGGGTGAGCTTTAGAAGCTTTAGAAGCGCAGTTAGCTAATTCTCTGAACCTCACATGAAAAGTAGGGAGCGAATATTTCAAAATGGTGATTAAGAATGAAATGAGAGGCCAGCCCCAGGGCCGAGTAGTTAAAGTTCCACCCTCTGCTTCAGCAGCCCAGGTTCACAGGTTCGGATCCCAGACATGGGCCTACTCCACTCATCAGCCACGCTGTGGAGGCATCCCACATGCAAAATAGAGGAAGATTGGCAACAGATGTTAGCTCAGGGCCAATCTTCCTTGCCAAAAAAAAGAAGGTCCTTGGCTTACTCTAGGGTCTTCTTTTGCTGTGATTTTTTTTGAGCATCTCATGGCCTTGGACTGTTCTGGTTTATGGTGGGTGAGAACTGCTGTGTTCTTCAGTCAGTTCCATGTGCTTTGGAGTGGCAGCTGCTAGTGTTGACCCGTTGTCTTGCTAGTGGCTGTGGGACATGGCAGGTGGGAATGAGCCACTTTTCTTTTACCTAGATTAGGGCGTTGATGTTGAGTTCTTCACTCACCTGCCAGCCGTTGGAGAGACAAAACACAGCCTGGTTTAGAGGCTCAGGGCAGAGAAGAATTGGATCCAGAAAATATGGAGCTCTTAGTGGTGATTTCCAAATGAGAATATTAGCACCAAATTGGAAAGATTTATACAGAGGGGTAATCTTTCTGATATAAAAGGAAAGAGCTGGGATATTCTGAGTCATTGTTTCAAGGCATAGTGATCAGAATGGCACAGAATTACGGTGGGATCAGTCACAGCAGTGTCACCTGTTGGTACAACGTAAGATATGTCTGTGATGGACTATGTGTGTGTGTTTAGGAGGGTAGGGAAAGAACAGGAGTGAAGTGGAAGGTAAGGAGGGTGTTCCTTTGAAGGGGAAGGTGAGGATTCACAGGGAAGTTGAGAAGGATTCTTAGCATTATAGATGTATAAACACTCAGGGTCAGCCCTTAGCAAATTACAGAGCAAGAAAAGCCCCAAGTAGAATCTTTGTTTCACTTTTGTTGAAAGCCAAAGTCTTGCAGGCAGAGGGTACTACTCTAGTGTCTTTCTCCATGTATGTATCTGGCATTTCCCAAATGTATTTGACCACAGCATGTGTGCCATTATTGACCTACAGCCTCTCAACTCCAAATTTATCTCTTTTGCCTGCTCTGTGAAACTGGATCTGGGCCCCTTCTGTATTTTTCCTTTGCAGCTGGCACAGTGTTAAGCTTTGTCAGTAGAGGGCGCTGGAGAGACATTGCAGGAGGAAAGGGTTTTACTTCCTGATTCTTTGTGGTGTCTAGGGGGCTCTTCCAGAGTGTGTGTCTTCTTCAGGGTCCTGCTCTGCTGGCATGGCGTGTGGCAGCCAAGAGCACACAGTGGCCAGCCGCTTCCCCCGGGGCCCCCTTGGGTGGTTTTGTAGCAGAGTGCCTCCGTTGAGATACCTCCCTGTGAACAGCCTTCCCTGACACCCTAGAGGACACATTTCCGGCAAACCAGAGACATGATGACTTCTGTGCCATCTGATGAGTCATAGGGATCTTGGCCCTGAGGTGGGTTCCTCTTCCTTAGGTGCTCTCTCTCAGTCCCAGGGGTGGTGGCTGTTCCTCCTGGTTGGTCTTCCTGTATGCTTGAGAGTTCATTGTATTACTGCTTACTAGCCAATCTCTTGTTACCCCAATCCCCAGTTGGAGTTAGTAATTGTTTATATTAAGCATTTCTTATTCAGATTACCATGTGATTTCCATCTCCTGATTGGACTCTGATATAACACATCTTAAAAAAGAAAGACTCTGAAATAGGCAAAAAGGATTACCTAGTATCTAGTGCACCCTTCTGGGTTATCTATGCTTTTCATTTTCTTTGAACTGTTTTACAGTTTGGCAAATTATAGAAAAATGATAGTTATAGAAAGGACTCGTGTTCATAGAAATGCAAATTAATTTTGTCCCATGGAGTTACTATTAATTCTTCCCAAGAAATCAATTTTATATAAACAAATTTATTTCAGCATTCCTGATTGCCTAAATATGTGTGTGTTCTTTGTAGTCTTCTTTGAATCTTTTGTAATATCCTTCTGGTTCCCTCTTTAATTAATGAGTTAAATAAAGTCTTTGATAAATGTTTATTGTGCATTTGTAAAAGAGTCATAGTTTTATCTGTAAAAAAAAATCCTCTAACACTATTATTTATTAAGGAGCTCATGAGATAGGACCACTTAGATTTGAAAATACCACAAAAAGTGGTGATATGAATTGCTGGGAAAAATGATTTAAAAGCATTTTTAATATGTTATAACTAGACAGCAATAGAAATAAAATCACTTTATTTATAAAGAACAAAGTATTACAGTTATGTTTTGAAAATAGAAAAGATTTATAACATACCCACAGAATGGGAGAAAATATTTGCAAATCATATATCTGATAAGAGACTTGTGTTTAGAATATATTAAAAACTCTTACAACTCAATAATAAAAAGACAAGCCAATTCAAAAATGAGTGAAGAATCTAAATAGATACTTCCCCCAAAAGAAAGACAAATAGCCAATAAGTACATGAAAAAGTTCTCACCATCATTAGTCATCCGGGAAATGCAAATCAAAACCACAGTGAGAACCTACTTTATACCCACTAGGATGACTGTAATAAAAAAGACAGATACAAGTGTTGGTGAGGATGTGGAGAAGTTAGAACCTTCATGCACTGCTGGTGGGAATGCAAAATGGTGCAGCCCCTATAGAAAACATTTTAACAGTTCCTCAAAATGTTCAACAGAGTTACCAAATGACCCAGCAGTTCCACTTCTAGGTCTAAACCCAAGAGAAATGAAAATATATGTCCATGCACAAAGTTGGATGTGCATGTTTATATAGCGTGTTTATTCATAATAGCCATCAACTGATGAATAGATATACAAAATTTGATCTATCTATACAGTGGAATAGTCTTTGAACATAAACAGAATGAAGTACTGGTACACACTACAACAAGGATAAACCTTGAAAACATTATGCTCAGTGAAAGAAGCCAGTCACATAAGACCACTTACTATGTGATTCCACTTATACGAAGTGTCCACAATAGGCAAATCTCTAGAGACAGAAAGTAGGTTAGTGATCGGCTAGGGCTGGGGGTGAGGATGGAGGGTTAGGAGGTAATGACTGAAGGTTATGGGGTTTCTCTTTTGGGGTGATGGAAATATTCTAAAGCTGATGGTTGTGATAGTTGTGCAACACTGTGACTATACTGAAAACTGTTGAATTGTACACTTTAAATGTGTGAATTGTGTGGTCTGTGAATTATTTCTTAATAAAGCTGCCTAAAAGAGAGAACCTGGACAGATAATCGTCATATAAACCACATTCTTCAGTTGTGGGTGGTAAATGCTGCCTGTGCATGAATGTCCAGATCCATTGTCCACATGTGAGAAGATCTTCATACGCTTTCTTTTTTGATGTCCTCTCATATAGAATTTAGCTTTTTAGCTTGAAGCACCGTTGCTTCAAGGGGGATTATTGCAAAATGAAATGAACAGCTACATGATTTCTTGGTGGGTTTTTCCTCAGCTCCCTCCGCCCGCCATGCGAAGCAGCTTGGGGAACTGATGCTTTCCCTGAGTCTTTATTTTTCCTGTGTTTCCATCACTACTTAAGTTTTTAATGTCTTATTTTATATCTTTTTCTCTCAGGATCTTGTGATAGTGGCTCCTGAAGGAATCTGTAAATTTGTAAACTAATTCACAAATGACACAGAACCCAAATTGATATCTTGAGCTTTGATTGACAAAACAATTCAAAGAAAAGCCGATGGGACAGAACAATGGACCAAAGTAACAATAAAAGATGTCCTGGGAATAAATAGGAAATCTTGCCCCTAGGTTCAAAACAATCACTTATACCAACCCAGAATGGAGAAGATCTGGCTTAAGGGCACTTCCAATTATAAATAAAGCCATGTTGATTTTAATTGGGGTATGGTGGGGAGGAGGGCCGAATAAGAGCCAAAGATTGCTGTGGCTTCGAGAAAACTCTTGGTTTTTTTCGCACTCCAAGTCAACCACTTACTAACCGAATGGCCCAGGGAAGGCTACTTAACTTCATTGCATCTCAGTCTCCTCATCTGTAAAATGGGGATAAAAGTATCTATCTTAGAGGATTGTTGTGAAACATAGGCTAGGTTAATATTTGTGAAGCCTTAAAGCTATACCTGACACATAGTAGGCACCATAAGACGATGGTGCAGATGATAGAAAATAGTTGTAGAAGTAGGGATTCCAGATTAAGGGAGATGACGGTGCCAGTACTCGGCAAGAATCAGATCCTGTTGGGAACACTGGGATCTGGTTAAGGAATGATGGTTTTAGAGGGAGTGCAGGCAGAGGGTGGCCCTGATGGAGGAGGAGCTGGGAGTTGTGAATGCAGTTTAAGCAAATAATTATTGAGTGTCTTTGATGGGAAAACTTCTGTGTTAGATGCTCTGGGAACAGAAACCTCACATCTCGTATATAATGTGGAGTAAACAAGGGCTTACTGGAAGGGGCAGCCTGTGTTAGAACAGACAGTGTTGGTAAGAGGGGCTCTGTGCTTTCCTAGTATCTCTGTCTCGGGTTCCTCATCTGTAAAACGGTTATTTTGTGAAGATTAGTTAAAATTTGCATAAAGCAGCTAGCTGGTGCGTAGTAAGTGCTCAAGAAATAGTGCTTCTTATATAACATAATCAGTAATAGAATCAGGGGAATGAGACAGATACAAACATAACTATGGTACAGACATTTCATGAAAGTCCTAAAAGAGAGAGAGTGCTCTGGGATTTGGAGAAGGGATGGGTCTTGCATGTTTAGGCCCTGACATGGCAACATTTCATTTGAAAATGGCCTTTTAGTAGATGAAGATTGGGGTGGAGGACGGGGACAGGTGAAGCCCTGGTTCGCATCATGAATGCTGATCTGGAAGGGTTTCCTTTAGGTCCGGGAAGGGAACAGGAGGTAACTATTTTTGAGTTCCCTTCTACCTCTTAGGATTCTTAGTAGTTCATTTGTTCCTTTTGTTGAAGGCGTGTCTGGAGTTTTATTCTCTACCTCAAAGAAATACATTTCTAACCGAAACTTAAGGAGCTGTGGCAGCCTCTCCTCTTCCTCTTCCTCAATAATCCATACTCCTACAAGTAAGAAAAAATGTGAAAACATTTGTTGTAGGATGTTTGATTCTGGGAAAAAAATTTGTCAGATTTTCTGTGCTATTTAGTTGCTTTCATAGGAATGCTGGAATCCAAGGCCTGTACATTCGATGGGGCCATCTGAGCGTTGGGTAGCTCTCTTCCGTCTGTGGTGTCAGATGACTGGGTGTGTGGTTGGATGTGAGAATGATCTGACAAAGCTGATGTGGCTGAGCAGTGGCCGCCCTTCTCACCTGCTGTGCCAGGTTGTCCATCTCCTGGTGCTTTGTGCCTGGTCAGATGAGGAAGAGGGAATTTCCCCAGTAGAGGAAGAAGTCTGTCCTGTCCGCAAGATATGATATACACTGTTGCCCTCTGGAACCTTCAGGCAGCCGCCTTCATCCTCGCTCTCAGGCTGGCTCCTCCATTTACCTGTCCTGGTGAATGATACACTACTTTTCTTCAGCTGCCCAAGCTGAGTCTATGGGTCATCCGAGACTCCTCCCACATTCCCTCCAGTTAGTCATTGTCCATTGTCCTGCTGATGTGATCTCTTCAGTGCTTCTGGCTCCTGATCTCTACCATGACTGCTGCTACGTTGTTGAGGCCTTTCTCTCACTCATTTCTCACCCAGAGTTACATGAACTGCCTCACTGGACTCCTGGGCTCCAGCCCTGTCCTCTTCAAATCTTCTGCACTGAGGCCAAGATCAAATATGGAGGGCTCTCCACTCTTAATAGACTCCAGTGACTTACACTGTTGGGGCAGTGGTTCTCATTGAACGGGGGAGGATTTTCAGAACCATCTGTAGACCCTTTTTCAAAGTATTAAGGTGTGGGTCCCATCCCAGACCACTAAGTTTAAGGGGTGGCCCTGCGAAAGGGGTTTGGGCTTCTGTATCATGAAAAATCTCCCTCAACAGGAAGATATGCAATGATTAATGCTTCAAAAAATGTGACTTCATTTTGAAAATAATTAGTTCACAGGAAGTTGCAAAAAAAGTATAGAGTGTTCCATGAACCCAGCCTCCCCAAATGGTGTCATCTTATATGCTCCAGTACAATGTAAAACCGGAAAATTGACATTGCTACATGACTGTTAAGTAGATGACAGACCTAAGTACCCCTTTTCAATGCCCATTTCTCTTGCTAGGTTAAAATGTTGCACTTCCTGTTACATGAACTATTGGGATACATTTTAATTAAGGAATGGCATGGACATTCTTGATTCTGGGAGTGGTGGTGGTGGTGTGTGTTGTATGTGAGTGTAAGATTTTGATAGCTACCACTTGTTTATCTCTGTAAAGTGGATTATACCCCAGAGAGCGTGCCAAGAATAAATTTGAGCAATGTAATTCTGTCTAGTGACCTAAGGTCATAACTTTCTTATATAAAAAGTCGGAACTGCCACAACAGGTTTTATGCTAGAAGAATAGTGCAGATGTTTATTCTTCTTGAATCTAAGATCCAGTTAGCTTAAAATCATGTCAGTGTAAACTGTTTCCCAGGCATGTGTTTTTTATCTTGTTTAGATCGTAAAACATTAGGGCGCAGGGTTTGTTTTGTTGTTGTTTTTGTCATAATTCTAAAATACAGCATCCACTAGGGAATGGCTCTATGCAGTGAATCACAAAGTGTAGTTTTGCTGTGAGAGATGCAATATTATTATGGGTTATAATGAGTTCACTGGAATGGATTTCTGACTTTTAGGTGCTGATCCAGGAGATTCTTTGAAGTAGGGATCTAAACCGATACTGAGAATCGGGCTCAGCTCGACTTCCTCATCAAAACTGATGGACAAGATAGAAAAACCCTTTGTATCAGCTGCGGTGACATTTTGCTGACACTTGTCGGCATTTTTTGTGTTTCACACAGACTTGCTTGCATCTTTTGAGAAAGAGAATCGAAGAGTAATAAGAAAACCACTGTCTGCTCCAGAATAAAACTAGGTCACAGAGGCCGCTGCTGTGTTTTAAAATCAGGCGGTATGGTGAGTTCTCCCACCTGACTCGCAGAGGCCTCGGGGGCTCCTTAGAGGGCTCATGAGACTTCTTCAGTAAACCCGCCTCGCCTCAAGGGCCAGGCACTGGACTAGGCCCTTTGCAATTAAAACCCTGCAAGATACATTTTTTACATAGGAGGAAACTGGATCTCTGCTTCTGTAACTTCCCACAGCGGCCCCAGGGCCAATTCTTGTCAGTGCTGAGTTCTGAATCTGGATCTAATTCCCAAGCCTTTCTGCCACACCAGATTGCCTCTCCATCCATGCAAGACACTCAGGGTCAGTTCTGACTCCTGAATAATTCCAAAGCAGGCTTCTGAGAGAGACTTGCAAAGGCCGACTTCTTTCACGGCTGGGAAGCTGCCTTCTGAGGTGTATCTCTGAGTGGAGCATTCGGAACACGCTAGATGTATGTCCCTTGCTGACGGGTAATAACCTCATTAGACTAGAGAGGAGCCTTTGTGGCCCAAGAAGAGAAGGAAGCAGCCAGCTGAAAGTTACTCATCTGCTTCATTTCTTGGTGTTTCTCGTACTTTCTGTGACCGGAGTGGTGAAGCAGTTATTGAGGGCTGAGAAGGAGACGTGGGTGAGTGACTGAGACTTGCAGATTCTTCAGAGAGATTCCCAGGGCACCGATGCCTCTATTTTCCAAGGACAACACCAGCAGGCATCTTTATTGACCAAGGGACTACGAGGACTTTTCCCAACAAATATTAAGTCCTCAATTTGCAGAAGGACTTGGATTGCTTCCTTCAAGGAGTTTAAATCTTAAGAGGGAGCAAACTGTGAGGATAAAAGTCAAATCTGTGTGTATGTATCAAGAATTATCAGACTGTGGAGGTGCATGCACAGGGGACAGCAGTGTGGCCCTGTCCTTCATCGAGGGCGACCAACCAGCCTGCTTTACCTGGAACAGGAGGGTTTTCCAGCACAGGGGACTTGCGGTGCTAACACCAGAACAAAGTTGGTCGCCCTGCCTTCAGCAGTCTTTGTGGCCTTGGCAAGTCACCTAGACTTTCTGGATCCTGGGGCAGGCCTCTCTCTTACTAAATGGCTTTTAAAGTCTCTTCCAGTTTCTTAGGATTGGCAGTTAGGTGTGAGGCATTCACAAGCTTGTGTCGGGTGGAGCATGCCGGCTAGCAGCTGCTGCTCTGAAGCCTTTGCTAGTGATGGTCAGAGATCGGTGTTGGACTGAGAGCGGTGCTGGCTACTGTTTAGGAAGTTTTAACAGACACCTGTAATGAGGTGGCCTGAGCAGGTGAGCGAGATTGCAAACTCCTTTGAACTTGGGCCTACCCAGAATTTTTTTTAAAAAAACCTAAATTAGTGCCAATGTTTATAAATAGAGATTTCACCCAAAACTTTGAGTTTCTGCCTTCTCTGGAAAGATCGGAAGATCTGGTCACCCCAGGCTGTCTTCCCTCAAGTTGTCTGGAGCTGCAGAGTGGCTGCCTTCTCTAGGTGGAGCACGTGGTGTGGGTTCATTACAGGCCCCACTTCCCCTTCCTCTGCCCCTCTCTACTCCTCTTCTTCTCCCCCCCCCCCCCACACTTTTTCCCCCCCCCCCCCCCCCCCCAGCTTTTCTCCTTGCTCACTTTTATTATCTGCCTAGCTCAATAGTTCTCAACCCTGGCGCACCTTAGAATTTTGGGGTGTGCTTAAAATTCTATTGATTTCCTGGCCCTACCAACACCAACTGAATCATAATCTTGGGGAGTGGTTGGGCTGACATTTGTATTTAAAAAGTCTCCCCAGGCAATTTTGATGCACAGTGAGGGTTGAGAATCTGGTGCCTCAGGTTGATTCTGGGGTTGGGTTTGATGGGAGAACCACCGTGCAGCAGAGGAAATTGACTGGGGCAGTCGCCATGTGAGTTAAGTGTTAACTCACTCGGAAAAATTAGGGAACTTTTAAAAAGTGAATATCCCAGTGGCATATTTTGGCACCTTTTGCTAAGGTATTAATAAACCCCTCCCAGGTCCTGCTGTGCTGCCGTAGCCACTTAACTTGTTATAATAATGACCTTTGTGTTTTGCACGGAGTGATCATAAAAGTATTTTTAATGGGCTTCTAAATCTAGTGGTTGTGAGAGGCAAGTGACATGAATTTAGTGCATTTGAGGCAAGGGATAGAATGGAGGGGGCACAGTTAAAATGAACTTTGGTGGTTTTCTGTTTTTGCGTATGGTTTCAGATTCTCTGACTGTAAATCAATTCCTATCATCTGTTGCCTTCCCCCTCCCACCAGCATCCCATTCTAGACTGAGTGTGGTCATCCTGAATGATGGAACGTCTCAAGTAGCTGATAAATAAAAATTTGTTCTCATTGGAAACTTAAAATGGAAGGGACTTAGACACCACCCATTCCTGCTGCTTCATTTTCAGGACAGATGAAACTAAGGTGTTGTGATGTTAAGTGACAGGTTCAAAGCTCTGCCTCTAGTCCTGGAACTCTGTGCCTCGTGCTTCCCTTCTTCCCTTTAGAGCTGTTCTGCCCAGGTCCCTGGGACTGCCGAGAAACTGGGTATCTGTGAGGCTGGGTATCTGTGTGCCTTTCCTTGAGCTTGCAGTCAGTAGCTTCAGGAACTTTGTTTTATCCCCCTGTGTCTAGCCTGGGGCCTCGCATTAGTTGGAGCTCAAAAAATGAGGGATAATGAAGGAAAGAGACTCAATTCAGGTCATTGGGTCTCCATGAAACCTCCTGGGGCTTCTCTGTATCCCCCAAATCTTTGGGACCCACAGGTGGTGTGCCCTCGAGAGAGCCCCTGAGTTAGCAGGTTCTGTGCTGCCCCCTGTGAGCTTTGTGGGAGGTTGGGGTTTGTCTCCAAGGGCGGAGATCATCTCTGGAACCTTCAGTGTTTTCCCCACAGCGTGTAGAACCGTGGAGAGAGCACACAGCGAGCCGCTTTCAGGAATGTTCATCTGATGGAGTCTCAGCTCTCTCGTTGGCCTCTCATGGCCCTTTCATCTGGTTTTTGTTCTGTGGAAAATAGTCTCAAATGCTACTCTCATGTCACTTTGATGGAATTGCAAAAGAAAAACAGTAAGATTGGTATCTCTGTCTAAACTGGTGACGTGTTGGTAATCTCTCATTTTCCTCGGGATAGCCTCTGCAGTTTAAGGTGTGAGTGTGTGTGTGTGTGTGTGTGTGTGTGCACGCGCACATGTGCACATGTGTGTTTTACCCCCTTGGCATGTACCTGACTGCCTCGCTCTAATAGCACAGATATTTTGCTGATTGCTTAAATTTTACTTGTGCCTCCTCATGTCTTTGAAATTCAGTCTCCACCATGAGGCTCCACACAGAGCCCTCTCTGGGTTCTGCTCCCTGTCCTGAGAGCCAAGACACCTCGTGGCAGAGATGCTTCACGGGCTAGGCTGGGGCAGGATGTGAGTAGGTGTTTGCAGGATCATCTGGGAAGTTGTTTCTTTTTTAATTCCCAGATTGAAGCCCAACTCAGAATGACAAAAGCAGAGTCTGGGGAGGAAAATGAGAGGAGAGCTCTGCTCAGGGCTGTATTTTTTGAAAAATTTCCAGATGATTATTTTCTGCCTCTCTGGCTCCTTATTTGAAAGTGGCTGGCTTACAGAGTTTCCTTGAGGAAATAGGGAAAAGCCTAACACAGTTGCTTTCAATGGAAAGCAACTCCTATTTATTGAGCGCTTATTATTATATGCCTGACCAAGTGATTTAATCCCTTTGTTTTTTTTCGGATTCACTCCCTTTATTCATTTCATAGGTTTGGCTGCCTTCTAGGTGTCAGGCTCTGATAGGTGCTGAGGCATCCTGGAGCCCTGGTTAGGAACCAGATGCTCTACCACCTGGTAGCTGTGTGACCTTGAAACGGATCGCTTGGGAGTTGATGCCTCAGTTTCCCCTGCCCTAATTGAGGACAGTCATAGCACCTACCTCACAGACTGAGAGGGTATGTGTTAAGGTGCCAGCTCTTACTGCAGTGATGATTAGAACAGTCCTAGCTTCAGAGAGCAGATAGTTTGGTGGCACCCAGGGTGCAGAAAGGAGGAACCATCATCAGCATATGTGGCATTTGTCCCTATCTGTGCTTTTCCCATCTTGCCATACGGTCTGCCTTCCCTCTGCACCCCTCTCCCCATCAACACCTCATTATCATTGTCACTTAAGAACTCAGCTGTATGAACTTTTCTAGAAACATCCCAGAAGTCTGTGTTACATCCTGTTAACGAGTGATGCGGTGTTGATGTGAAAATTGGTTTTGTTCTGAACTGTAGAGTGACTCTCCCAGGTTCTCCAGAGGTGCCGCTACTTGCCCCACTTATGTTAAATGGCCCTAAACTAGTGTCCTTTTCTGTAGTTATTTTTTTTGTGCTGTCATCTTCATTAGGGAGCCCCCCTACTTCTAAAGTTCCTAATCTCTTACTATTAGAGTAGAACCAAAGCCTACCAGGAGAAACCAAATAACCAGACTTGTTAAATCCATGACCTTAGTTTTATGCAAATGGCTTAGTGAATAGTCTGAGAGTTCTAAGGAGACACTGTTGTATTCTTCCAGTGTACCTGCTGTCTCCCTTTTCTGCTTTTAAGGACCCTGTGATTACACTGAGCCCCCCAGAATAATCCAGGATCATCTCCCTATTTTAAGATCAGCTGATTAGCAACCTTAATTCCATCTGACACTCTAATTCCTCTTTGTCATGTAATATAACAGGTTCTAGGAATGAGGACATTGACTTATGTGGAGGGTCGTCATTCTACCTACCACAGCGGTCTTGTTCCTTTTTGTTTAATTAATTATTATCATGATATGTTCTTAAAAGGATTACAACATACAATACAGGAAGATAAAAATACATTTAAAATTAAGTGAGGAAGAAAATGAGGCAAGGAGAAAATAAGAGGGAGAAAGTAAGAGTCAGGAATGAGGTTTAATCACAAAATAGGTACCAATTTACTTCTGGAAGTCGACCCTGATTTTGGCTCTGGGCTTTTCTTAGCAGCTTTCTCTTAAAGAGAGAAGCAATGTCACTTACATTTTACTGTGTCATTGGGTAAAATCTGACCAGTTGTTGGGATGCCCAGATGAGTATTCTCGATACTAAGATGAAAGATGAAAACTTGATACTAAGATGAAAACCTTTGCCAGATTTATGGCAAACCCAGCAGTATGTTTCACATGGCCTTTTTTTTTTTTTTAACTGCTTTCTATTTTAGGTCAAATTTGCATTGCTTTGAAGATTTCTTCCAAGACATGTGGTCCAGGGCCAGGCCAAATCCAGGGATTTGAAATATCCGTCTGGTGGTTCTCATGTCCTGGGGATTCTTGAGGGTGACTGGAGCTTTCATTCTAAATGGCAGTGATGTCTGGTTTACCATTTCTATTTTTGAAGGTTATTAAATAAAAAATGTATTTACATATACAATCTCCCATGCCCCTTGTTTGAATGCCTACCAGCATTTATCAAGAGTTTGGATCATGGTTAGTGGCATTCAGAGGAGTGTTCTGCACTAGCAACCCATGTGGTTTTTGAAAATATTTTATAATAAAAAAATATTTATTTATATCCCTAATGGACTGTTGGTTAAAGACAGGATGCATTAGGAACACTCAGGCCAAAATATGAATTATTGAGCATTATGCTGATAATTCTGATGATTTCCCTCCAGATTATCTTCCCACTAGCCAAAAGTTGCATTCATCGGATCAGAATTCTTTTGGCATATCTTGTAGTATTTTTAAAAAATGAACGTTTAGAAAGAGAAAATATTGTGACTGTTATAGTCATTTTGTCTTTTAATTTATTAGGATTAAAGATTTATACACCTGCAATGTGTTTTTTTGTGGAGAAATGCTTTCACATAGCTGCTGAAAACCACCTGTCTTACCCTGATATTTAGAAACAAAACAGAAAAAATATGAAAATAAACTTACGGGTGTTTGTAGATGCCAGTTAATCTACCCTTCCTCCCTTCTGGGTTCTGAACTAGAGGAAATAGACAGAAGCAGCCAGACGAAGATTCAAGTACAGTGCCAGCTTTATTAGAGTAAAGCTGAGTTGGAAGGTGTGTCTTGGGTGCAAGACTATCTGGTTGACCCTTGATGGAAGCCACACATCTGCCCAGTTGTGTCCCGGCAGCCATAGGTGGGTGTTCTTGTGTCGGGAAGCCTTATCTCTTTAACCTGTGTGGGCAGGGAGAGAGAGAGTGGAGCCCAGAGGGCGGGAAACCCAGCAGTGTCTTTGTGTTGTGTCCCTTCCTTCCGTCGTTGCACCCCACCCGACCCCTGCAAGCTTAGCTGCCGGCTGCCCACCTTCCTCACCCAGGCGGCCTGTGAGTGCTCTGAGCTCTGATGCAGGAGCAGGAATAGTCCCCTGTGGTTTCTGCCTGTGAAATGGAGCGCACGTTCTGTGTGAAAACGCGTCCAGAGGAGATAAGGAGTGTTCCCTTTATAAACCATTAGGTTTGTTTTTAAATTCAGATGCAAGAAATCCAAACATTGGGCAGTTTCTCGGCTATGCTCGGGCCGTAATTAGATTGCTATCTGGTTTTGAATACAGTCCTGTGTTAATGATGGAGACACATTCTGAGAAATGCATTGTTAGATGATTTTGTCATTATGTGAACATTCTAGAGTGCACTTACTCAAACCTATATGATACAGCCCACCACATACCTAGGCCATATGGTGTAATATGGGACCATGTATATGCGGTCTGTTGTTGACCGAAACATCATTATGTGGCACATGACTGTGTATGTTTGGTCCCTACACCAAATGTATACTAATAAGAATGTAATTTTGGAAGTGATTTTGTTGACATCATACTTTTTTCTTATACCATTAAATGTTGTGTGTTTTAGGCTTAATGGGCAAAAGACAATTTGTCACTATCGTTTCGAACATTAACAAAGATATATCAAAATGCATGAACTTCATAAACTTTACTACCTTGTTTCAAAAATGAAATTTGGTTTTCCTTTAATGTTCCATCTTTATCATACATATGTAAAAATTAAGAAATGATTAAAATGTTCCTAAGGGGGTCGGTGTATGTGTGTGTGTGTGAGAGACTATGAAAAGAGCTTGTTTGTCGTAAAAGGTGGAGCAAAGTTGATCTAGAACAATGGATGGATTGTGTGTCCCTTAAGTCATCCTTCAAATATAGTTCCTTTCAGAAAAGCTCTGAAAGGCTTTCAGTGGCATAAGGCACAATTATGTGCCCTGGAAAATAACAGAATTAGAGGCATTTCCAGAAACTTTAAATATTAGTTGATATCTTCTCATGCAAAATTAAAGCATCTAATGAGGGTGTTTACCTCAGTTGAAGGCTGTTCCACTTTGAAGTCAATGGGGAAAGGACTCGTGATTGTTAGGCGGGTGTTCCAAAGTGAGCACTTCAGCATTTATAAAACAGCAAAAACTCAGTCAACTGTCTGTGATATCCAACTTGGAGCAGTGTCAAGTGTATGTTGGGCAGCTGCATAGCATGATTTGTGTGTGGAGTTATTTTGATATCAGAGGTGAAAGTTGGAAGACGTGTGTCCAAACTGTGTCTTTGATTTTAGTGCAATAGATTAAAACCCTGCAATTAGAAAGCAGGACCAGTGGTCTTGTAGGCCTTCTTGGTTCACGGTGATGAAACCATGCCATCTGCATATGTAATTCTCATCTCAGCTGGATATGTGTTGGTAGGATCCACGTCTTACTGACATGCACCAGCGTATTCAAAAGTAATACCATATCATTAAATTCTGTGCACATTGTAAAAAGGAGAATTGTGCCGTGTTTTTCGTCACTCCCCCCACTGGAAATTAGTATCTGATTTACCCCCATTCTTACTATTCTGAATGAGATAAAACGATGCATCTCAAAGTTTAATATGCACATAAATACCTGGGGATCTTGTTATAAACACCGGTTCTTATTCCTTTGGTCTGGGGTTGGGCCTGAGATTCTGCATTTCTAACAATCTACAAGGCCATCTCTATGCTGCTGGTCCACAGACCAGACTTGGAGGAACAGGATACTGGTTCCTAGAAGCATGGGTAGAAGTTAAGGCCGTTAGGTTAGCCTCAAATACTTTGTCATCTTTGGAGCCAAATACCAGGGAGAGATGAATAAAAGCCTGAACTGTCCAGCATTATTCTCCACAAGTCCTTCACAGCGTGTGGATCCAACAGGACTCCGTTGTGGACTAGCTCTTCCTCAAAGACGGCCTCCTTGGGCAGAGCCGCTTGGGCAATGGCCTGAGAAGACCAGTGTGCAGTTCTTTGAGGAGAAAACCAGCATACCTTTTAAGTGGATTGTCTAGTAAGCCAATGGCTCTACATTTGTGGAGAGCAGACAGTTTGTCTTTTTAAATTTGGGATAGACCATGTTTTGGGTCCCACTAGTTAGGACTCAGAGTTGATAAAAGAAACATCTTTCCAAGGACATAACAGTTCTCGGGTCTGCCTGCATATTAAAATCACCAAGGCAGCTTAAAAAAAAATACCCTTCTTTGGCCACATCCCAGGTGAAGTAAGTCAGAACCTCTGGGCATGAGACTTGGGCATCTCTATATTTTTTTAAAGGAGCCCAGGTGATTCCGAAGTGCATCAGGTTGAGAGGCCCTGGCTAAGGCAGTCCTTAACTCGGAAGACAGGAAACTCTCCTGAGATGCTCTGTTCTAGCTTGAGCTAATTCATCATTTGTGTCCTCTGAAAGCTTGTGACCAGGTCCCACTCAGGCTGACCCAAGATATTTGCAGTTTTGGGAGAGTTGACCTTGGTTTATAAATTAGGGGACAGGTAAACTTATCAAGCAGCATCTGATCGCGGAGTTCTTCCCTAAGAAAATTGAGACCTGGGGCGTTTATGACCCACGCTCTGCTGAAGCTTGGGGCTTTATGCTCCATGTAGATTTACTGTAGCCCTGTTAAAGCAACGAGAAAGTCATTAGAAGGTTTAAATTTGATAAGCCTCTGCATGGCCACTTCAGATTGTGTGTGTATGTATGTGCATGTGTTCACACCTTCAGCTAGTTTTTTAACTCACTCATTAGCTAGTTTTTAAAACATTTTAGCCTAGTGGTCTTTATCAAATCCAGTGCTTGGAGGGCTGTCCTGTTTCTGCAGACAGTGCAACTTGAATACTCATGTGGTAGGTAGGCCACCAACCAGCCTGTGTGCCTCCCCTGGTGGGGGAGAGGTGTCCTTGGGGTGGGGGTGGTTGGCTTGTGGGGTTCAGGGAGCACTTGTTGAGTAATGAGATTTATCTTGAGGGCATTACCCCACTTTTTGGAAGTAATTTTTATGATTTTTTTTTAAAAGATTGTCACCTGAGCTAACAACTGTTGCCAAATCTTTTTTTTTTTTGCTTTTCTCCCCGAATCCCCCCAGTACACAGTTGTATATTTTATTTTGACAGTTTTTGTGACTGGTTTTATTACCGTGGCCATTTGGGACCCGTTGTTCTTCATGGGTGTTTTCTAGATGTAGGGAGTTGCTAGATGTCTGGTCCTCAGAGAAAAAGGTGCATTTTATACTTACCATAAAATTACTCTGTGGCTTTGCTGTCCTTTGGCTCCAAATAAAAGCTAATCTTCTGAGTGTTTTCATTCAACATTGAGATCTACCTAACAAATTTGCACACTCAGTGATCTTTTCACAGACCATTCCTTTTTTCTTCCTGGAGAGTCATTATCGACCTGTCATGATGCGTGTTCATGGTTTCCTGGGCTGGAAGCCAGATGACAATCCTGCTTTTTTCGAAGACTGTCTGATGTAGCATCCTCTAGATTTTGTCTTCTCAAAGCCTTCTTCCCTGTGTCTGTTGATTTATAGACTGGAATCTCTGTGGAGTAGAGCCGCAGTGCCATATACTAATTAGTAAATGGAGGCACAGCCAGCCTAGGAATGAGCTCCTCAGCTGTGCCAAGGCAGTATTGGTCCTGAAGGATGTGGAATAAATGAGATTCACCTGTGAGTCAGCTTGGGACGGCGTCAGGAATCGGCCCTCGTCTCATCTCTCTGTGGCCTCCAGTCTTAGCACAGGGCTCTGTGCCTGCTGATCTTCAGGGCTGGTGAATGACTTCTGGCGTCACCTTGGTTTGCTACTCTGTGCTGTGCAATCTGGTCCTGACCTTCTCTGAACCTCTTCCAGTGGGGTGGGTAAGGTTCTACTGATCGATTAAGGTGGTGGCTCTCAACAGAGCTGCTCTTTGCCTCTAGGGAACATTAGGAGACATTTTTGACTGTCACAGTTGGGGGCGGGGAGTTCTAATGGCATCTAGTGGCTGGGAGACAGGGATGCTGCTGAACTTGCTACCATGTGCAGGACAGGACGCCCCCCCCCCCCCCATCACAAATGTCAATTGTGCCACAATTGAGAAGATCTGGATTAAAGGAATTTGTTACTTTTCAGAGACCTATGCTTTTTGTTTTGATGTTGCAGATGTTCTCAGAATACTCAGAGTTGCTGTGGTTTCGTTTTTGCCAATGGGAAGTTCTGTCGGCTGTCACTAACCTCCTGACCTAGTGAATGAAACTCACAGAACATGCGGATCTTATCTGATCCAGCACTGCAGCTTCCTTCTCGCTCCTGTGTCTCCCTTCCCCTTTGTCCACCTGCCAGTATGTGCACACCCAAGAGGCCAAGTCAGAATGAAATACCAGCTGTTCCATTCCAACTGATTTTCCTTCCCCTCCGCAGCCTCTAGCAGAGATGGCCATATGTGAAGTGGCCAGAGGACGATTAGGTGTGGGAGTCGGGGAGGACGGAATAGAGAGGGCGGGAAGGAGGGCCTGTTCCGGATACAGAATTATTGGCCTACAACAGTATTTGAAAATTTATTTTGCTGTTGGTGCCAGATAGGGCGCCCTGAGCTACACCTCGTGTAGCTGCCGGGCAAATACCCGTTCAGGTAGGCGGAGTCGGAAGCTTTCCTTTCCCTGCCCGCAGGAAGGATGCAAGTGCCGAGTAATAAATGAGAACTTGGCACAGGACTGTCTTGGTTTGATCACTTCAAAGGTAGAATGGGACTAGTTGGTTTAAAACCCAGATGTCAAAAAAGCCTCCCCAAGAATACCAAAGGTGTGTTGTTTTAGCGGGTCTCTTTCAGTTACTGACTCAAAATAAGACTTGTTTAGCCAGTTCTAAAGGGAACAGGCTGTTTTCACTTAGAATGTGTTTTTCCTGTTTATAGAGAAAAGTGTTAGAATTTGTCGGAGGACCAAGCCATGAAAGTGGAGAAGAAGGGCCCGGAACAGTACCTGTTCCTGGGCTGCACCCTGTTGACTCCTGAGCTCCTTTGCTCCCTAGAATGGCAGGAGAGCTAAGTGGTTAGCATGACTGACAGGGATTCACACTGCTGATTTGAGGCTGCTGCTGAGTGGGCCCTATGACTGGTTTCGAGATGGTGGCACTGGGCCTGTGTGTCCGGGCCATCCAGGGGAGTGAACAACCTCAGGTCATCTTCTCAGGAATCTGGACTTATTTTGGAGGAAAAAGCTGCTCTGCCTGTCCTCCTCTTCCTCCTCCACTTCTTTTAACAACAGAAGACAACTGTATTTAGAGCAGGAGTCTCTCCCCAGGCCATCTGTCTTCCTTATACCAGTAATTCCGTAAATATGTACTTTTCTTCCTCTCATCTGTTGATTCTCGCAAGCCCTTGAGGTTGGTGGGATATGTTGCATTAGACTCAGCTCCTTAATATCACTGGACTGTGGTTTCTGATTTGTGTTTCATATTGGTAAGTCTCTTGCATTTTGAGTGTCTGCAGGCCGCTGGTAGATGCAGGGTGCTTTGGTGGAGACCACATTGTATTAGACAGGACATGAGCTCGAGCAGACTTGAGCATTGTTCGATTCTCGTTCTAACTGGAAAACATGACATTTTCTGGGCCTCCGTGTCCTCCTCCGTAAATTGAGGATTTGTAATGGTTATTATTTGCCTAAGCAGGATCTAATGCGGTCTCCCAGTCTGTATAAAGGACCCTTATACATTTTAATTTATCATATTTCCTTTTAAAGTCCATCATTAGGCCAGTGTGCTGCTCTGGCGAGCACAGAATCGGGAGTTTCATAAGATGATGTGCCGTCCTTTCAAATTAGCGTCCAGTTGGTTTCTATACCACATTTTGTTTGCAGAGTAATGGAAGCCCAGATTGCAAATGGTAATGGCTACTATTTTTTAAAACAGTTTTCCACGCACTCTAAGTTGCTCTGAACGTAAATTGATACGGGGCTGGAAAGAGAAGTCAGAGGAAATTGCTTCAGAGTTGAATCATTATTATCTTAAAGACTTGTTACTTCCGTAAAGAAGTCAGACAAGAAGCCTCGGAAACTTACAATTTATGACTGACCCTCATCTAGCATTTAATTAGAGTGTCATAGTGTTCTCTTTCACACAGTTTTATGTGAATAGATGTGTGGACCTGAATTTTATAAAGCAAGCCAACAAGACCACTGCCAAGCATTAATTTCCTGACCCAGTAACATAGAAATTCAAAGTTCAAATTCCATGTATAGAGGTCACTAGAGAAGTTTTGTCCTAAATCTCTGTAGTGAAAATCGATACGTATATCGATTGTCCCCAGTATCTTAAAATTTGGTATGTAAAACTTTTCTTAACAGATTTTTTGAAAAGAACATGTTTTAAACAAAGAAAAACGAAATTCAAATGAAAACATTTATGGAATCTCTGAAACATCTCTGGGAACGCTGAAGGCCTTTGGAACACAGTTTGAAAACCAGTAACTAGGATCATTCGCCCCCTCTACTCATCCAGCTCTAACAGTCCTCTGTGGTTCTACAACTTTCCCCAGTTTGTACATGTGGAAGCTGAGATGGACAGACTTGTCTAGGATCACACGGTACCAGTGTGTAGACTACAGATCAAAGATTGCCAGGCCCCGGGTGCAGAGGTTCTTTCAGCTCCTCCTCACCCTTTTGGTGTCTTCCTGTGATCATCTTGGGTAACCAGCGGTGAAGCCAGCAGCTTCCAGCAAAGCTTCTCTGACTTGCTTCCCCTCCCATCCCTAGTCTTGGCCGTCTTTTTGTTCCCACAATAACTGTCCCTTCTAGAATTTTTTTCTGTACTTTTTTTTCCCTCTTTTTTCTCTTTTAATACCTGTCCACCACCATATCCACTTTAGTTTAACCCCATCTGTTCAAGGGCACAAAGATTTTTCCCTATTATGTGACAAGATCTTAGGGTAAAAGCAGGCGGAAATATACTCTGAGAGTGCTGGGTTCTTTGTGGTTCACGCCAGAAGGAGGTCATTGCTGATCTGTCTTTCTTTATCTGATTTCCACCATCCTGTCCTTTCATCTAGCAAACACTTAATGGCCATCGACTGTGTGCAAGGCACGGCCATTCCCAGCATTTCCTGTCTTTGGGGAGTTTACAGACCCCACAGGACAGATGAAAGAAAGGATTATCCTACAGAGCAGTGGGTAAGACGCTCTTCAGAAGGAGCACAAACTGTTGAGTGTTCCCAGGAGGATGAACTCTCCTCAGTCTGGGGAGCCAGAGGAAGCTTTATGCAGGAGATGGGGTTCGGCTTTGTGATATGGGTGGGATTCCCAAGGGAACATGGATGAGCACAGTAGACTTAGGATTTCTTGAATGTTATTGTGCAGGATGAGGCTAAAAGTAGGCGCCAAGAACCACCGTTAAAAGACAGATGTGAAGTAGTTCAGGTGGTACTTATTCATCTGCCTGGTTTTCTCTCTGCTGCAACTGGGCTGTTCTCAGTTGGTTTGAGAATTTGGCATCTGCCAGGCAAGTCTGGCCTGGAGCTGTCCAAAGGGCGGCTTGTGAGCTTGATCCGGAGCTTGTAAGAGTGGCCATGTCTGGTGAGCTGGTGGCAGATTTCTCTGTGTAATTTCTTTCTGTTGCTAGGCCTGTGGTCGCCCTTACTAATGGTCCATCCTGGTCCTGGCTGTGCTGTGAGGAATGAGGGAAAGTCCTCGCCAGGGCTGCGGTGGGCCCATGAGGCTTGTCTCCCTGTCTCCAAGTACGACTCCTTCGCCTACCCCTGACTCTGGAGGTGGGCTCGCTTGCTTTTTTTTTTTTTTTGTAACAGCTTTATTGAGATATGATTCACACATCATACAATTCTCCAATTCTGTGGCTTTTAGTATATCAGAATTGTGCATCCTTCTCCACAATTTTAGAACATTTTTATCACCCTCCAAAATAAACCCTACATTCCTTAGTTGTCCCCGTGAGCCCTAAGCAACTACTATTGTACTTTCTGTCTCTGGATTTGCCTGTTCTAGATGTGTCTGTGGGGACCTGGAAATGGCCACCCCAAGATATGTCTCTTTGGCGTGAGGATTATTTGAGGCTGGTTTCTTTGCAGATAGGAAAGCAACTGAAAAGTAGAACTTGCTTACCCTTTTGTTAAGAGACATTTACATTGTAAAGGAAATCTCCATCTGTAAAGATATCCCCGTCTCTACCAGGAAGAAGGGGAGATGACCTTATCTCTAGAAACTCTTAATACCAAAGGCAAGGACTTAAATCTGCATAATAGTTTTATTCCTGTTTCTGGTAACCTCCTGTAACTGACTTCCCCCCTCCTCCCAACCTTGGCATTTCTTTAAGGATTAAGCATCTTTCCTTAGGCTAGGAACTGATCGCTGCGCTCACCTGTGACCACCCAGCTCAAGACAATAGACTTGCCTCCTGCTGCGCCCTCAGAGAGAGCAGACCCACTACCTGCTGTGTCCATCAAGCACTGTGCCGACAGGGCAATCTTGTGACTATTGTGGGAGGAACATTTCAATCATGTGAAACACCCTGTTTGGGGGTATATAACCACTCTGTGCACCCCACTTGTTCTGTGCCCTTTCTTCCTTCGGGAAGAAAGGCCCCGGGCCATGGTTCCTCATAAAGCTTTGTTTAATTTTCTCTTGCTATTCTGTCTCATGTGAATTTAGTTCGTTCTCTGGCCAGACGAACCCACATTAGGTAGAGGAAAAGTCTTCCTCCCCTACATGTCTTATAAATAGAGTCATGAATATGTGGTCTTTTGTGACTGTCTTTTTTCACTTAGCATAATGTTTTCCGGGATCATCCATGTTTTAGCATGTACCAGTACTTTATTTCTTTTTATTGACGAATAATATTCCATTTTATGTGGATATGATGCGGGGTCGGTGAGCCGAGGAGTCGAAAGAAAGATTTCTTAGACTCTTAAGATCTGGCAGTAGTGCTCTTTTATTTAGAGAATAGTGTAGCATGGGGACAGGACCCATGGGCAGGCAGAGCTCCTGCTGCTGCCCCGAGTTGAGGGTTAGGGCTAAATTTAAGGCATAGGTATGTGAGTCATCTCTTTACGAAGACAAAGGAAAGAACATGAATAAAAGTTAAAATGGTATCAGTGCAGGTGGGGTCTGGTCATTGTGTGATCCCATGACTTTTAGACAAGAATCAAATCTGATTAAGTAAAGGTTAGAAAGGTTAGACGCCACCACCCTAAACCAGTTACATGAGATTGCCAGACAGCAACCAACTTAAGTTCTTGCCTTCCCCATTAAGAATTTCTAGGGATAAGGTCATCTCTCTTCTTCTTCCTGGTACAGAGAGGGAGGCACCTTTTACAGATAGAGATTTACCTTACAAATGTAAATGTGTCCCAACAAGGGCAAGTTCCATTCCCCAGAGCCTCCTTCCCTGTCCCAGTTTATCGAAAGCAATCAGCCCAAAACAATCCTGATGCCAAAGAGACATATCCTGGGGTGGCCAATTTCAGGTCCCTACAAGGTCATCCCCCCTTCCTTCACAAACGCAAATGTCTCAAAAGGGCAAGCAAAATTCCAGTCCTCGGAGCCTGCTTCTCATCTGCAGTTTTAAAATAACCAGCCTAAAAATCCTCATCATAAACCGTTTTAAAATTAAGCAGCCTAAAAGTCCTCATCAGATATACTACATTTTGTTTATCCGTTCATCAGTCAATGGACATTTGGATTTCATTTTTTGTCTTCTATGAATAATGCTACTATAAACATCTGTGTGTAAGTTTTTACATGGATGTATATTTTCATTTCTCTTGGGAGAATTCCTAGGAGCAGAGTTGGCTCCGTCATATGGTAATTCTGTGCTTAACCATTTGAGGAACTGCCAGACTACTGTCCTCACTGGCTGCACCCTTGTACATTCCCACCTGCAGTGTTTAAGAGTTCCAGCTTCTCTCTATCCTCGCCAACACTTGTTCTTATCTGTCCTCCTTCATTATAGCCATCCTAGTGGATATGAACTGGTATATCATTGTCGGTTTGATTTGCATTGCCCTAATATGGCTAATGATGATGATGAGCGTATGCTTTTATTTTTTAAGAGAACCGACACATTTCTTTGCCAGAGATCTTTGACCACATTTGGAAAGGTGGCAGCCAGATTTTGTTGTATTGAGGAGTGAATGGGAAGGAAGGCAGTGAATGCTGCTCTTTTAGGAAGCACAGGAGTCAGAGGAGATACACGTTAGGGTGGTTAGTGGCAGTGACTGACCCGGAAGTGTTAACTCATTGCAGACAGACTTGGTGCAAACGTCTTTCTGGAGGAGGACAGGTGAAGTCATGGCCCTGGGCTGTCACTGCTCTGGTTGGCAACAAGCACTCTGGGATACACTGTGTAGTTCTTTTTGTGCCTATAGGCCCACTTTGCTAGAGGATCCAGCTCTTGGAAGGTCTGGAGGCAGGCAGATTCTTGGCCTGATCAACAACTTTTTGATTACTATTGTTCTGTGGCCTCTTGATTAATTGTGTGGCCGTTACTGATGATTATCATTAGGTCCTTTTATGGCACCAAGACCCTCTGGTGAGAATTGCTGTCTTGTTATCCTCTTCCTGTGGGAGATAGGGATGTCTCTTGAATAATGATTTTGAAAAGTCTTTTAAAATTCTTCTTAATAGAAATTGTAGAGATGAATTCTAATTTAATTCTCTGTGTGTGCTGGTTGTTTGCTGATATAGTCTCTGCTATTTCAGACCATAAATTCCACTGGAGTAAAGGATATTCTGGCAGTTCTATAGTCACTTAAAATCTGTGCCCTCAATAATCAGAACTATACCCTGAACTTCTTCGAGTTAGGGATTTTCACTCCAAATTTGTATGTGTCTGAGCTGGAATAATTTAAACTTGGCTGGGTTTCTTGACCATCGTTTTGCCCCTCGAATGCACCACCTGGGTCATTCTGATTGTCCCCACGGCCAAGCAGAGAAGTTTGCCACCTTCCACTGAAGCCCTCGTTCGGTTCTTGGCCCTTGGCTTTTCGTTTGCTTAAACTCTGCAACCTGGAACAGCTTCTTCAGGGGGTTCATTGTGGAAGCAGAGTGGGGTTTCCTGTCTGAAAATTGACAGGTAATTCCTGTCAGCGTTTGGAGTGCGCTCCTGAAATAGTAAAAGAAAATCACCAGAAGACTGTCTTTTTTGATATATTTCTTAGTGTACTTGCTCTGGGAAAATCCCTTCAGCCTGGGGTAAAACCTGCTGACTAATGTGGGTTATCAAAAAGGAAGTGCAGGCACTTCCTATAGAACCTGGGGCAGTACCCGGTTAGAGGGGTGGCTTCTAAAGCATCAGCCCCTTGAGGGTGGGAACTCGGTCCCATTCATCATTCAGTCCCCAGGGCCTGATGGCAGCAACTGCTGGCTGTGTACTTGTAGCAAGAATGGAGGAAGGAAAGAGGGCAGGTGCTGCTCAGCTGGCCATATTGAGACGGGCTGAATAAGGTGCCATAGTGCCCAGATGACAAGTCACTTAGTCAACAGGTGTTTTATCATGCCCGGGGGGTTACTGTCTTTCTCTGAGAAGGTATGTGGAGTAATCATGGGATCCCACACAGAAACCGGTAAACAATCAAAGGTAGATAGACAAGTGTTTTAAAATTACAGACTAGGCAGGGGCATCTTAGGCTGAAGCAGCGGGGGAAGTGATCTGAAGCAGGTGGGACCGGAGCTGGGGCTTGGGGACAGGCCGGGTTTAGGTTATCAGCATGATACGGGAGGGCCAGCCAGGTGGAGGACCAGTTCGAGTAAAGAAAGGGAGACCCTGAAGAAGGATATTCAGGGTTATGGTGAGAGCAGACCTACCAATCTGGAGGGGCCACATGGATCAGAGGAACTTATGTGATAAAGTAGTGCGAGACGGAGTTTGAGCCCCATTGTATTGGTAGAATGGTGGCATGGCATAGTGACAGCAACCGTCCGCCTGGGTCAGGGCTCTCAAACGTGAGTGGACATCAGAATCACCTGGAAGGCTTATTGAAGCACAGCTTGCTGCCCCCTGCCCCCCAAAAGGTGCTGACTCAGTAGGGCAGGGCTTGAGAATTTGCATTTCTCTCTGCTGCTGCTGAGTAGGGACCACACTCTGAGAACCATTGGTCTAGAATTCAGGGGTTGGTAACTTTTTCTGTTAATGGCAGGATAGTAAAGGTTTTAGGCTTTTGTCCTAGGGTCCCTGTCACATATTCTTTGTTGCTTTTCACGACCCTTTAAGCATGTACAAACCATTCTTGGTCAGACACGAACAGGCTGGTGGGGCTGGAGGGATGACAAAGGGACGTGGTTTAGTGATTCCTGGGCTGTGCCTAGATTATCCCTCCTCTGCCGCATAGCTGGCTGACCTTTGCCAAGTTTATCTCTCTCTGCCTTTATTTCATCTATAAAACAGAGATGATATAAATAGTTCTTACCATATAGGACTCTCAGAAGAATTCAATGAACTGAGGCAGAAAAAAACCATTTATCACAAGGCCTGAGGCATAGCTAGAATTTATTTGTCATTTACTATTAGTAGTAGCAGTGGTCCTGCCAACTCCTGATGACTCCGTTGATAGGTGAGGGAAAGACAGGCAGACCAAATCTGCTGCATTGCAGACTGTGAAAGATCCCAATATCATTTCCTCTTAGGCTGCTTATGAAGAGGAATCCTTTGACCTGAAACATATCTGCACTGTGAATACATCCTGGGTTAGTCCCCCATAGATCACTGCTCCACCTTTCCCTTGGCACACTTAGAAAATGGTGCCATTTGTAAGCTGGCTGGGTCTTGGGCCCAGGACTCTGGCTGTAGGGATGGATATCTGGGCCCCCCAGTGACTCATGTGCAACCTATGCTTTGGCCCCGTTTGCTGGGAAGCCTTCATTTAGGACCTTGGCCCAGCCTGTGCTGGTATCAGATAGGATCTGGCCACATTATATTGAAACCATGCCTTTTGACTTCTCATTTTGCCCTGTGGTGTAAGTGCAAGTGAGAACTGCAGAAAAGCAGGTTATCTCGTGCTCCACATTTCCTGTGCTGAAGTGTGGAAGTGAGTAGTGAGGTGGAGCTTTTACCCGTGGTAGCTAGAACGGAAAGACCACTGGGTCCCTCTGGCAAAGCCTCTCTGTGATAGTGCCCAGGGTGAGACCATGTGGTGGCTCCAAGAGACTCAGCTTGTCTCTGGACACTGCTAATGAAAGCTGGCCACGCTTAAGTAATATGGGGGCTCTCTCCCCTTCCTCATCTGATTACCCCTGAGGGGGCCTCCACTTTTCTTGCTCATCTCTCCAGCTGCGAGCTCTAATCCTTGCCAGAGCACGTAATAATGACTTTGTAATCTCAAGTTACAGATGCACAAAAGTGCCCAGTGGCAATATGGCTCCACCCTCCGCTTAGGTTTTTGCTGACATCCAGTGTGAAATGTTGTTCCATCTCCCCCCCACCTTGCAAAACAAACTTCCTGTTTTGGGCTTGATCCAGACTGGAGCTGCCCTGCTGCACCTGTTAACACACTCGGACACGCATTTCCCCCTCTGTATTTATACAGCTTCTTGTCACTGGGCCAGATTTCCCCTCTCAGCTTACAGATCCTGAAACATAACATAAGATACTTGAACCAGCAAGTTAAGAAAAAAGTAAGCTCACATTTTAGAGCTATTCGAGTGAAAACATGACTTTTGGTTTATTTCACTGTGTTTTACTATGACCCCTCTGCTAACTGTCCTCCTCCTTCACAGCAGAATGGAAGTGAAGTCGACTCACGCAGGAGCCGGAGTGAAACCCACGAACCCACAAACCCAGCCTACACCATGAACTCGTGTCTCCCTTCTCTGCTGTAAGAGCCAAGGGCGGGTGAAGTTGCTGGAGAGCAATGGCTCTCTTCCCTCTGTGGAAGTTGTCTTCTCAGAAGCTGGGCTTTTTCCTCGTGACTTTTGGCTTTATTTGGGGTATGATGCTCCTGCATTTTACCATCCAGCAGCGAACTCAGCCTGAAAGCAGCTCCATGCTGCGCGAGCAGATCCTGGACCTCAGCAAGAGGTACATCAAGGCGCTAGCTGAAGAAAACAGGAATGTGGTGGATGGACCGTACGCTGGTGTCATGACAGCTTACGGTAAGCACTGTGCTGCTGGGACCTCTCGTTTGAGTGTGGCTGTACCTCAAAAGGATACCACAGGCTCTCTTGGTCTTGTCACCACTGACTTCATGGCAGTGAATTGCACGCAGAGGGACACTTGTAGACCGTTAAAGGAATGCCTTTGGGAGATGCTGAGCTCTGGTACACACTGACACTTAGCCCTAGGAGCAATGGGGCAGAACAGTTAGCATGCTATTGGTTGTATTTGCAGCTAGCTCCTCCTCCTCCAACACATTTCTGGATTGCATGATCTCATCTGGGAGTATGATCAGGGAATGTAGAAAAATATTCTCATTATCTTTCCCTGACAAAACTTAATTAGGACTGGTGGGGTGAGGTAAGGAGGGTGGGGAGGAATGTTCTGTGCATGCCAAGAAACTGTATGCCTCCCTCCGGCCAGCATGCAGGACAGGCAGGACGTTGGGGCTTATGTGCTGGCTAATAGCTTTCACCTTTGACTTCTTCAGGGTTTGCTGCTCTTGTTTCTTGCCCTTGTCTCGTAATTACCCTCACTTTGAAAGAAGTCTTTATGTACTTGTTACTTTTTTTTGTCAGGTGCCTGAAATCCTTTTTGAAATGAGGTTGAGGAAAAAAAACATACATATGGAATATTACTTATTTTCTTTTGGCAAAAGTTATGCTTAATATAGAAAAAATTGGAAGCGGTAGACAAGCAAAAAAAAGGGAAGAAAAAAGAAAACCATATAAATCTACTACTCTAGGAAATAACCACAATTAACATTTAAGTGTATATCTTATATATACACACAAAAATGTATATACAGATACGTATATACATATATATACACACAAAATACTTACAAATATATATATACACACAAATACAAAACAAAAATTGCAAATGAAACCTGGATCATATTGTTTCGGAGAATTCACATCCCAGTTCTCTTGTGGTCACTGAGTGTCGCAGTGGACTTGATCTGTAGAAGATGACCTGCACTTACCCTTCAGTGACAAGTCTAGTCATTGAGTGGAGACTTCAGTGGCCTCAAGGTTTGGGACCTTGAGGTATAATATAAATGAGATATAAGAATGGGGTTGGGTGAGGTGGAGGAAGGTTGGTGTTCCGCTTTGCGACCCAATCGAGGAACGTTCCCTGATGTATGTGGAGTTCAAATAATAATTCTTGAAAATGTGCAGCAGCAGATTGAAGCTTGAGTTCAAACACAGGAAATCCTACTCAATTTTACATATATTTATATGTATTTTCTGAAGGGATCCAGGAAACTTGGAAACTTTTTAATTTTATGTATTTTTTTGGTAAGGAGAAAATGGTTGCTTTTAACATACAATGTGGAAATTCTTTTTCAGTGCCTACTATTTGGTCACACTCTCTGCTTTTAACCTATTCAAGCTTTGGCAGTGTCTGTAGACACTGGCTTTTTTAATATGTCTAAATAAAATGCCACCTTTTTTAATCTGATGGATTGAAAAATGAGACTCTACTTTGAGAGCTCATGTTGAAAAACAACTAAGTAGTTTTTCAGAGGGTGCATTTTTAAATTACTCATTGACTTTGATCTTCTGTAACATTTCCTGAATATTACAAGTAAACCACCAGAAAAAATAAATAAAGCAAATGGTCACCATTGCTGTTACCAATGTGTAACAAGTAAAACAGTTGCTGTTTTCAAGTTTCTGGTTCAGTGCATTCCATGTTACACATTTGGGGGGAAAGTCCAGTAGGAATTTCCTCCTTCGGTTTATCGAACCTTTTCCCTGGGAAGAAACAAGCTACGTGAATGGTAAATTTCCAGACTTTCAATTTCTCTAGTTTTGACTGTTAAATTTCTTTCTTTTGTACTGCTAAACATCTCATAGGGTAGGCTTTCTCCAAACTCTGAAGGACAATAATCTGGTCTTAGCTTTTCAGCCTTTTCAGCGTTATGTTTTTTAGAAAGCTACCAAAAACCCCAAAGTAGTCTGTTAGAATTTTAACCACCTTATATGCTTATAATCATAGGACTTTGGAGCGCAGAGAAACTACAGAAATGATTTGTCCCAACTTCCTCCTTTTATAGATGAACTCTGACAAAGTAATTCTTTTTCTTAAAAACAACAAAGAAACAACCACACAGGCCCCATCAGCAAGTCTAACTCACACTGCTATTTTTCTCTTTCATCTAATCGACTTAACATGTCAATCAAAGTGGTCTTTGGAGCCGAGTTTCTGGAATTTAATTGGACTGTGAATATATGCTTGAGGCATTGGGATCATCATGTGGTGAACTCCCACGAAGACAGGGCATCTCACTTGATACTGTTGATATTTTGGACTAGATAATTTGTTGTTGTGGGGGTCTGTTCTTGCATTTTAGGAGGTTTAGCAGTATCTCCAGTGTCTGTACCCACTGAGTACCAGCAGCACCCCCCTCGTAGTGACAATCAAAAATGTCTCCAGACACGGGAGGCAAAATTGCCCCCCTCCCCACCATGGAAAACCACCAAGAGTAGAAACAGCAAACACTATCTAACAGCATCTTCTTACGGAAATTCTCAAGCAGATAACTAGGTTGTGTTATTTAAAATTTGATAGCCTAGCCTTCTCCCTGCTTCTTAGTTCTGGGCAACAACAGTTGGAACTGAGCAAGATGGTATAGTCCAGAGGCAGTCCTGGAAAGCTGGAGAGCTATTCTGACGATGTATGCTTCCCCCGGAGTCTGTCAGTACCAGTTGTGGACATGTCAGCAGGCGGGCAGCTCTAGCAGTCACTGTCAGATACAGATGCAGAGACCGCAGGATATTCACTGGTTTAGCTGGGCTGGCAGAGCGGGGATGAAGATGTGTGAGCCATTGGTTTGCAGTTTTGTTCTCTGCCACAGATGCAGCTCGTGTACAGAGCATTGCCTAGATGTCTGCTCTGAAGGAGTAAAGAGCTGATCCTACATGGCTGGGATCTATGTCTGATTTGAATGAATCCAGCTGACAGAAAAAAATCCCGTCTCCCATCCCCATATTGGGATAATCAGAGGCTCTTGCTTTATGCTTTAATATGTGTCTTCGGTAGCTGTGGCAGATGTTGGAAGAATCCTGCTAGCTGATTTCAGGTTATTACTGATTTATTAGAATCCCTGACATGAGATCCTAGATCAGCAGGGTTCAGCAAATTATGACCTCTGGGTCAAATTCCAGCCTCTGCCTGTTTGTGTAAATAAAGCTTTATTGAAACACAACCACTCCCATTTGTTTATAACAGCTGTAATAACAGAGAAACATGATAATACCAGTATTTATTTCCCATAACATCTAAAACATACTGACTCCATCCTTCAGTATTCACCATAGTTCGTTCTAAAACACTCATTTGATCATGTTCCTTCTTGACTCAGCAATTTCCCAGGACTCCCATGGGCTAAGGCGTGGTCAGCAAACTATGGCCTTGGGCCAGATCCTCTTGTTTTTGTCTGTGAAGTGTCTTAGAACCCAGTGTACCCCTTTGTGTGTTGTCTGTGGCTGCTTTTGGGCTACAATGGTAGAGCTGAGTTGTTGCCACAGAGACTGCACAGCCTAAAATGTTTACCGTCTGGTCTTTTGCCAAAAATATTTGTCAGTCCCTGATCTAGATAGTTCCTGGGTCAGTCTTTCTACTTACAGGCTGTTTTTTGATGTCCCAAGACTCTTTCACCTTTGCATTTGAATTCACTCAAGACATTATCTCCAAATGCATCTTCTGAGGGGCAGACTGAGAGTTTAGTGGTTAGGAGCATGGGCATTGGAGCCAGCCACCTTGGCTTTGCCACATCCTGGCTGTGTGGCCTGGGTCCTAGAGGCACAAACTACTTTTAGAGTGGCTGTCACTCCCTGTCTCACCAGGTGGATGTGAAGCTGAGTGAGGTGCTGCCTATCAGGTGCCCGACATATGGTTGCTGTCCTGTGTTCATTTGACTAGTCCTCAAACAACAGTAGAACTTTCAAACAGTACCTCCCCGGTTCCCCTCCTTGTTTTGGTGATTTGAAAAGAGACTTCTGAACTTCTTTTGGGGTTTGGTAATTCAAAAGTGGTGCCTGGAAGATGTCCCGGGCAGCCTGTATGGAACAGTTGGAGCATTCATTCTCGGGGTGTGGAGGGCACTTCTGTGTGCTTCTCTGTCACTCTGGAGAGGAGCGTGTGGAGCAGAGCCCTCTGCAGTTCAGCCTCAACCGCATCTATCTCCCAGGCCCACGTGGCAGGGCCATGCCTGTCAGTGACTTCGCGGGAATTGCGTCATGAATGGTGTCACTCACCCCAGTCAGTGCTGTTCTTGTTTCTGAGGTGAATTGATCTTTGTCTCTCATGGCCTGACCCAAATTCTGATCCCTGGTGATCACCTCTTATCCAACATGACAGGCCTGGTCCACTTGCGTTCTCTAAGTAACAGGAATGGAACCTTGTGGTCCATCTGTACCTTATTAACCCTGACACGTCTCACCTGCTTGCTTCTCTGGGCACTAGCTCTGCCTGGACCAGTCATCAGCTCAGGCTGGAGCAGCTGTGGGTCCTCAGCTTCTCTGCCAACCTGTCTCCCAATATCCTGTTTGCATGCTTCCCTGTTCCCACTTGATCTCCAGGTCTGTATGCCTGCTCTGCCTTAGCCTTGGGTCTCCTGGTTCCCTGAACTTTTCGGGCCTAGACTGTCTTCTTGATTGGCTCTTGTCCTTCAAGCCTGGCACTTTGGAAAATGTGCCATTGGCTGGTGTATTCCACTGTTTTGTGTGTACAGGCTTTGTGCGTCCAGCAGGAAAAAGATGGACAAGGCCCCTGCTCTCACGGAGGCTAAAAAGGAGGGGAGAAGTAATAAACAGGAGAATGTCAGATAGTAATAAATTACAGGAAGAAAAGTGACACATGAGATGATTTTAAAAAGTACTTGAGGAGCTACTTTGGGTGAGAAGGTCAAAGAAAACCTCTCTCCGGAGGTGTCTTTTAGCCCAAACGATACCAAGGAGCCAAGAGGAGAGGGGGGTTGGGAAGAGGAAGGTTGAGGCAGATCATGCCAGGCAGAAGGCAGGGTGTGTGCTAGGCCCTAAGACCTACACGTATACTCCCAGGGCAGAACAGAGGCTGCTGCAGCTGGAATAAAGTGAGCAAGGAGCAGTATGGAAGGTGTTGACATCTGAGAAGTGAGCAGAGGGCAGTGCGTAGGGTGGCCCTGTGGGGTGTTGGTGTTGGTGTGATAGGGAGAGAGAGGGAGGTGATCGGCGACTCTTGTGAGTGAGCCTGGCCTGCCCTCCTGGTGCTGGCCTTGGCCCCACCCTGCTACCCACTGTCACCTCCATAGGGGAGAAGGGAGGTAAGGAAGAAGTTCTTCCTGTTTCCTTAAGGAGATGGGGTGTACGTATAGGGAGAGGGGAGAACCAGGGTAGGGCTTTTGGTTGCTGGTCAGGGGGCAGTGGTGGCCGCCTTGGGCTTCAGGTGGCCCTCGTTGGCCTGGGGATACCCATTTCTAAGACATCAATACCATTTCGGGTTCTGCTTAAAAGCCAGTGGGAGGCCCCCAGCGTGTCGCCGGCATGACTGCCTGAGTTGGCTCTGAAAAGGTGACAGCTGTCCTTGTTGCAGACCTAGGTAATGTTCTGAGGGTCAGGCAAGAGCTTTTACATGTGTTTCATTCCACCTCGCCTATGTAAAAGAAACTAAAAAATTTAAGTTGGATTCCATCAGAGATACAAGCCGGTAAAGGTTTTTAAAAAAGATTTAATTTTTTCTTTTTCCCTCTGTTCTACAAATATGATCTAGGGACTGCTTTTTGGAGGGCTGTGATGATGTGGAAAACCACATCACTGAAGCAGAAATTCCCTGCCTTTGAGGGGAGTGTGCTGGAGTGAAACTGGTAGGGGAGAGAAGAGCCGGGCTGTGTGGTGTGTCTGAGGAGGCCTTGGTTCATCTACGGTGACGTGGCTGGTGTGATTAAAGAGAGGGCTTTCTGCTTTAAGAAGCTTGGAACCTACAAGCGGGCCTCTTTGGGGCTTGGGGCTTTTCCAGCGATGCTGTGGTCGAGGTCCAGCCCGCTGAGCGTCCCCATCCGAGCCAAGCCGGGTTCACAAGCTTTCTCAGCCCAGTGTGGAAGTCTGAGGAGAGGACCTGGGAGCGTTTAGACACAAGGATAGGAGAACATGGGTCTCTAGGAGGAACTGGAAGCTTGTTCTTCAACTCGTTTTCTTTCACACCAGCCACACCGCTGCTTCCGGTCGTGGCTTGAGGAGGGAATGGGTGTGTGAAGGGACCTGGCTCTCAGGCTCAGAACGTCCTGGCCCCTGTTCCTCACCTTGCTTGGTGGCCCTGGCTCCTCCCTCCTCCCAGCTGTGTCGTGATGCTCTTTTTCTGTCAGAGCCTCTTGGGCAGGCCTCCTGCCACTGTGGCCACCCTGACTCACTGTTCACCTTCTCATGTCTGCCCTGGCACCACAGCTGTCTTCTACGACCAACTGTTGGGTGATGCCCAGGCATTGCCCCATCTCTGGTCTCTGTGTTTGCTCTTCCCTCCACCAGCCTGCCTTCCCTTCGGAGAGCTCGCTCCCTCCTCGCCTTCCCTTCTCTCTTTCAGAAGTAGGGCCAAACCGTGCTTCATTCTCATGCTTCATAACACATAGACCACCCAACATTACATAGTTGTTGTGTTTGTTATCATCTCTCTCCCCCACCTACAGTGTCAGCCCGCAAAGAGCTGGGCTTTTGTCTGTCTTGTCCTGTACCCCAGAGCTTAGCGTCTGCCTGACAACCGAGTAGGAGCTGTGGGTGAACAGCAGCAGTCCGCACGCCCCTGACTCTGCCTGTGTGGTATAGTTATAGCTGGGGCTAATTTGAAAATCACAGCAATGTTTTGAGTGAGACAGGAAGCGAGAAGAGATTCCCTGTGGACTCTGTGTCCAGGAGCCTCCAAATAGCTATTATGCATGATTCTGACATGGGAACTGTTGTTTATTCTGGAAGGCAGTTAGAGAGTGTTTTTATATGTGGCTTGTGGAGGGGCTCTTTACTAGATGGATGACCTTGGGTGAGTCACTGATGTTTTTTGGGGTTTTTTTAGATAGCCATTTTTTTGTTGTTGTTGAGAAAGATTCACCCTGAGCTAATATCTGTTGCCAATCTTCCTCTCTCTTTTCTTTTTTCCCCTCACCAAAGTCCCAGTACATAGTTATATATTCTAGTTGTAGGTCCTTCTAGTTCTTCTCTGTGAGCTGCCACCACAGCATGGCTACTGACAGATGAGTGGTGTGGTTCTGCACCCGGGAGCTGAACCTGGGCCACCAATGTGCAGCACACTGGACTTTAATGACTAGGCCATCAGGGCTGGCTCAAGTTACTGATATTTTAAAATCCTGCTTCCTCTTTTGTAAAATAGAGGATATAATCTCACTTCCCTCATAGTTTTTGTGTAAGGATTACATGTGACAAAGCTTATTAAAGCACTTAGGTTAGTGAAGTGCATTCATTACTGTGAGTCATTGCTAACCCTGCATGTCACTGCCTCTGTTACCACCCAACCAGCACTGTCCATGTGGACCTGATGTTGTTTATTTGTTTGCATGCAGGGCTTAGAAACCTCCTTATGTAGCCGTCCTTAGCATTTACGGGGGATGAGGCCCGACCAGACATGAGAGGAAATAAGCTCTGCTCAGAGGAAGCAGTCTTGTCACCTGCTCCTAAACAAGGATGGGCAAGGCTTGTCCACCAGAATCACCTGGGACTGCTTTGACAACACCGACTCTGGGCCCCACGCCAGTCAGGGTTGAGAACTGCTACTCTGACTCTAAAGAGAGGCTGTTTGGCTCTTCCCTGGGTCCCTTCCTAAGGTGTGTTAGCTCCACAGAGTGACTTTGGCATTTTCGAAACAGGAGATGTGATTGTCATTGCCCTGTTCTCTTGTTCAACAGAGAAGGCTTTCCCTTGTGGGCTGTGAGATAAGCTGGGTGTGGCCGACCTCCCTTGGTCTCTATAGAAGGCACTGTTGGGGGCTCTAGTTGAGCTATGGGTGGTAAGCTAGAAGGAGAAGTGTGCTCTGGCTGCCCTTTCCTGACGGGGAGGTTTTGGGCCCTGGAGTCAGGTGGGGAACTTTGGGCAACAGTGGGCTTGACCTCTCAGAGTCCGAGTCCTTTTCTCTTCTATACAAAGGGCTCACATTCTTGACTCCTATTGCATACAGCTGGCTAGGTTGGGACACTTAAGAGAACAGCTCAAGGACTCCATTCTGTGTATTTATGGATTCCATGAAGCACTGATATCATCAATGGGCCTAGATATGATCTTTTTTTCAGATTCTGCTGCCTGGAAAGTTCCTTGAAATACTAGTGACACCCCGTGCAGCACCTCAGAAATAGCATTCATTTCTAGGTACAAGTTCGAGTCAAAACTTCGATCCATACACCTAACCCAGGGGAGGGCGTCTGTCAGTGGTCCTGGGCATCTGAGCTGCTCTTTGACGTTGTGATGACCCTTCAACACTCTTTTGTGTCCTGATTTGGCTGCATGTGACAACTGTGGGGTGAAGGGCACATTTGTGAGTTTAAGTGCAGGGGAGTTATCCACTGCGTGGCTTTAAAAATTCAGATGGAGTAAGGCAGTGAAGGTCAGTGTCTGAGATGTTTCTGGGCGAGGTCTTCTTGCGTGGCATCAGGGTTCTTGTGGCCAGCACCTGTGAAGTCTGACGGTAGAATACGCTGTACTGTGTGTGTTTTAAAATAGCATTTAATGCCTTTGTGATGGTGAGAGTAATGTGAATGTTTACGTAACACTGAGAGCATATGGCATATGAGGCTATCAGAATCCTTGGACTCTCTGGGCACTTTACCTGCGTAGGCATGTTTTCTCTGCCAATAGGAAAGAAAAGAAGTTCATTTTCAACTTAAGTAGCTATTTGAGTCACTATTTCAGGGAGGGTTCAACACAAGATAAAAGATAGTGTCAAGAAAACACATAAGGACAAAGATGATGCTAAGCCCATCCTTGTAGCCTTACAAATAAAAAGCATAAAAAATAAAATACTCTTTATCCCCAAACCCAGATAAGAAGAATAAAAGAAGAAAACAAAATACTCCTTACCCCCAAACTCTGGTAAAGTTTGAGTTCTCACCAGTCCGTTTTTTAAATGCAGATAGAAATGTGTGTGTGTATATGCTCATTTTAAAAAACTGGAATAATTTACATACAGCTTTTTAAACTCATCTTTGTTATGTTTTCTCATGCCGTTAGATGTTTTTAATGGCTTTACTTTTTCATCCATCCATTCAATAAATATTTATTGAGCACTTGACATTAATAACTATTGGTGATAAGCCGAGAAGACAAGACAGATCTGCTCTCTTCCCTCCTGGAGTTTCCAATCTAGAGATTTCTTCTATCTGAAGAATGGATGGACAGAATGTAATTTAATCTTTTTGTTGGGTATTTGGGTAGTGCCCAGTTCTTATCTGTAATAAATAACACTGTTCTCTTGTGTAACTAACACTGCTTTGAATGTCCTTGTACATAATGAATGGAGTGTATTTTGGTCATGACTATAACTGTATTATCTTTCTGTGGAAAGGTCACTTTAAAATTAATTTAAAAGTGTATAGCTGATGAAACTTGACATTCCTGGCAGGCAGTCAATGGGAATGAGAGGTTGGGGTTAATTCTTTTTTCATTATCACCTTCCTTTCTCATTAACAGCCTGTCTTTGCTGGTTTCTCTGGAGAGGTGGGTGAAGCGGCTCTGTGGTTCTGTTGTTCACACTCTGCCTCTGGGCAGCCGTGGTAGAGAGCAAGCACAGATGTAAATTATTTTTGGCAGTTCAGGTGTAACTTCTTGCTCATTGCATAGTTGGTTCTGTGCCAGCGAATTGAGGCAGCCACACCTTAAATGTAGTTCTCAGTGGGAGCTGTGCCTGGAATCCTTGACCTGTGGGTTCTGCAGATTCTGGTTGAGTGCTTTAAGAATGGGGCCTGGTAACCCTGACTCCACAGGTGAGCCTCTTGGACGGCAGGCTGAAGAACCACTGCTGTGAAAGCATCCCCAGTGACTTGGGTGGGGACAGCCTAGCCCCCAAGCACAGCCTTTCTTGATAATTCCTCAAATATTGGTTGATGTGATGATCTGGGCAATCGGGGTTTACTGGCCAGTGTCACAGCTTTAGCTGATAGACCTATAAACTGATAGACCTTTTTTCACCAGCAGGACCTCCTTTCTCCTGACATCCCCTCTCCTTGGACTCCAGCTGTGGAGGAAAGGATAGCTGGCAGTGAAATCTCCTTGACTGTCCTGCTCAAGGATGTGGCAGCATCTTCCAGCCCCTTTCTTCCCCCTCATGTCCTGGCTTTCTGGAAATGAAAACTTATAGAAGCTGTCAGAGCACCTGTTCTGAGATTTCGTCGATTTTACTCTTTATCAAAGAACTTCTAGCCTGATAAAAACCAAAACTTACTCTCTCCAGAGGGACATTTTAAATGTTTTGAGCTACTTTGATCTCATCTTTCTCATGTACAGTAAGTTTTAGCAACACAGAATTGCTGTAGTAATGTTGGGATTAAGTTTTGATTGCTAAGGCTTTGAAGCATAAACAAAATTTTAAAAGCCTGTTAGTAATTGAAGTTGTAATCCTGCTGAGGACACATGTTACTGCTGTAATAACTGTAAAACATAATGATAAATATAAAAATATTATACTAGAATTTGGAGGAATATTTTCACCCTCATTTCTTTATTAAAATCTATAGAAATTATTCTTGAGTGTACAGTCTTACTGGGCAAATGGGTTATCATTAAGACTGAAACACAAGCAAAAATACTCTGATATTAGTTTAAAATGGCAATAAAATTCTTAACAGTTTTTGCAGGTTTAACTGTAAAATACAAAGGTGAGATATAATTTCATCGCCTAGAAAGGTATAATTTATGTAGCCTTATTTGTGCAAAGACTGTGTTTCATTAATTTGTTGGTTCGTTCATTTATTCACTTATTCACAGAGCTGAGCTTGGCCTCGTCTTTGTATCTTTGTGTTTTGTTTACAATGTCTTTCATCTTGCATTAGACTGCTCTGAAGTAATGAGTCACATAACTGCTTGAGTTGCAGATGACATTTTTTTTCTTTCATGTTGGGAGAGAAAACACTTTCCCTACCCAGGGAAAGTACCTGGAGAGTCCAAGGATTTTGAGAGCCTTATATTGCGTTTTTCATTTGAAGGCCCATAGTAGGGAAGGGCAGATTCTTCCCCTTTTTTTAGTGTTGGAGTTGTCACAGAGCAGTGGCATCAGCGAGTCTTGAGGGTGGTTGGGATATGATTTCAGAAGAACGCACGGCAGGGCCCAGAGTTAGTTCCTGATAAGTGTGCTCAGAAGCAGCAGGTCAGAGATGCTTGCTGGCCCGCAGGTCCACAGTGGTTCTTAGGAGGCAGCGTAGCATGGGAGGTAAGAGCCGTCAGCTCTGGAACCAGGCTGTCTGGGTTAGAACCCTGGGTCTGCAATCACCTGGGCAAATTACTTGACTTCTCTGTGCTGTGCTTACTCATCTGTAAGATGGAGATGTGAACAATGGCACGTTCGTCATATTTGTCTTGGCCAGATCAAATGGGTTAATCCATGTAAAGTGCCTAGGACAACAGCTGACACATACAGCTCAATAAGTGGTGGTGGTGGGAGTAGCAGCTGCAGTAATAACAGTAACAGTAGCAGCAGCAGCAGGAGGAGGAGTAGCAGTAGTAGTGGTAGCAATAGCAGTAGCAGCAGGAGTAGTAGCAGTAATAGTGGTAGCAGCAGTGGTCGTAGTAATAGCAGCAGCGGTAGCAGTAGGAGGAGTAGTATGGGGGTGGTAGCTGTGAGGGTGAACATCAACATCCTCATCAACATCATGAATTCCCTTATTCATATCAAGTCACAGAGTTACAAAAAGGTCAGTCTCTGGTGGGTGGGGCCAGAAGGAGATAGGTTGTACTTATCGGTGGACTGTATTTTAAGAATTGAGGAAGAACATCTTCTTAACACTGATGTGACAACTTGGCATCCTACCTAAGGTGTGCTCCACCAGTGACTGTCACCGATGACTATGGGTTAGGAGCTCTGTCCGGTAGTCTTGTTGCCTTTTAACAGTGTTGCAAAAGGTTACCAGCCCTTGAGCGAACCTTAGCATGGGCTAGGCTTCTGTCAGCTCCCGTGGGGAGGAAGGCTGACTTTCCCTCATTGTACCTATCATTGAATTGGTAGCAGTGCCTCTCGTGCCTCGGTGAGTGGAAGTCACACATAATCTAAGTTTAGTGAGTGGTGTCTCACATTTCCCTTTTCTATGCCGTAACCCCTCTGTCAGAATTCTCTCGTGATATCTCCACCGAAGGGAAATGGGGAAGACAAGGGTTGGGAGAATGTGCCTAATTCAGTGGTTCTCAAATGGGGGCAGTTGTGCCCCCCAAAGGACATTGGCAATGTCTGAAGACATTTTTGGTTGTCACAATGGGGGATTGTGGCTGTCATTTAGTGGCTAGAGGTCAGAGATGCTGCCAAACACCCTACAATGCACAGGATAGCCCCTCACAACAAAGAATTGCTTGGTCCAAAGTGTCGATAGTTCCAAAGTTGAGAAGCCCTGAGTTAACCAAACTAGAAGGCCAGAGCTTCTGTGTCTGGCTAACTGTAATTGCTGGTAATAGTTAAATGTCATTTTTACACAGGGATTCTTTCCCTGGTAATCCAGGCTCCAGACAAAGAGGCTGAGATGGGGGAGACTGACATCCTTTATCTGAGGAGCGGTTTCTTTATACTGAATATAGCCACCTCTCAGTGGCACCATTGCCCCCATCTGCGTGGCCAGCCTCTGGCAGTCTTCAGAACCCTGGAGAACTCGTTGATGCTTTAGATTCAGCGTAAGAGCAGAGCTGGTGGCTGACTCCTGCTGTCCATGCCAGCTAATGATGTGCCAGGGACAGACTATGAGTCACGCTGACCGTGGGACTGCAGCCACCAGAGGAGAGCAATCTCATGACCCTTTGGATAAAGCGATAAAGCTTTGCATCACCCAGAGAGAGAGTTCTTCAGGAAAGAGGAGAGCATTTTTCGGAGGAAGGTTTTTCAAATTTATGTGTGTAACGGGAACTTACGTAGTGCTTATTATGTGCCAGGCAGTGTTCAAAACATTTTATAAGTATTACCTCATTAAGTCCTCATAACAACCCCAAAAGTAGGCTTATTCATACTACTCTTTTACAGAGAAAGAAGCAGGAATGGAGAGCAAGGACTCAACCCTAGGAAGTGTGGCTTCAAAGTCTGGGCCCTCAAAGACAGAGAATTTCACACTTGGTTTCTTTTTTCTACGCTGGCTCTTGACTTCTGGCCAGTCCCAGTGAGGCATCAGGGAATTAGGCAGACCTGAGTCGAGTCCCTGTTCTGATTTATGATCTCTGTAACCACGAGCATGTTACTTCATGTCTGCGAACCTCAGTTTTCTCTTCTGTAAAATGAAGTCATACCTACCTCATGGTGAATGTGAAGATAACATGGGATTTCTTATACGTGTGTGGCATGTGAAAGGCACTGAGGAAACATTGGTTCACTTCCAGCTTCTTTCTTATAATCCTGTTTTGAGCCCTGTTGCACTAATGTCATGGCCACCTTGTCTTACAACCTGTAGGTAAGATATACACTGAAGAGCGAAAAATAGGCCTTGTCAGGTATTCTAATGTTAGAATGAATGAGGGAACAGACTGCCCCAGATCTTAACATTGTGGAGAAGCCTGATGTTTTGTGTGGAGGGAGTGTGGGGAGAATGAGATTACTCCAAGCACATAAAACTAGGTTTTCAAGATACACACGTGGATTTTGTTTCTGTTTATAGTTTTCTCGTCAGCTCCAGTGATGCTGTCCGTAAACCACTGAGAATACAGACTTCCATGTTAATTATATATCTGTGTTTCTGTTCTGATGAGTTTCTGTCTTGACTTGGCAAAGTAGGACAGCCTGACTGCCTCTTGGTTAAATTTGGTTGGCTGTGCTCTGGGAGTTGGTGAATTAACCAGATGTGTGTTTCCTTCCTGGCCAGATCAGAGCACCTGCTCGGAGCAAGCTTGTTCTTTTCCCAGCAGAGTGAAGATGGCAACTTCCCGTGGGTCGCAGTTCGGGACTTTAGTCCATCCTGTTACCCACACTGTGTGCTTCTCCCTCGGCCCACTCCCCATTCATAATGAGTCTGGATTCTATTCACGTGGATGGCTTTCTTGTGGTCCGTCTGCTTTTCCCACTTATACAAGTGTGTGTATCTTTCTTTGATTATGAGTCTCCAGAGGAGAGGGGCTAAATTCAAATTTTTTGTGTATGTGGAATACCTTGTATACAAACCTAGTAAATGCTTATGTCTGTGTGACATGTCTGTAATTTGTCCAGAGGGAAGTACACTGCTCTTTAACTCAATCAGGTGTATAAGAAAGGGAATCAACTCTTCAGTGTAAGCACCATGAGACAGTATCCCCAGCATCTAGAACAGTGTCTGGCACATAGTAGTTTAATAAATATTTCTTGAACAAACGAATGACTCTGGTCTTTAAGTAGTTTTCTAAATCTGATTATAGTTTGGGTTATCCAGCCTGCCTGGAAATCAAGAAGTGCAGCTTTTATTAAGTATTACCATAGGTAACCAATTTTGCAAAAAAAATTAGGACATGCTACAGTACACAGCACTAAAAATAACAGTGGACTTGATCCAGAAGCTACTTCAGGACCTTGCTGCCCTTTGGGGTTGTCATTCTGTATGTCAGTAATCATCATGCTCTAAGGAGGAGGAATTAATAGAATGCTTTAGTAGGATGCTAAGTAACGCGATATTTTCTCTATCACCCTAGTAGCTGGAAATAATTTTGTCATTTATTGCCAAACTTGCATCGCAGAACAGACCGATTTGTTTTGTACTCTCTAGGCCACTTGAAGATGGCCCCTTTCATCTTGAAGACATGGTTTGTTAGGACAGATCATTGAGCAGTACTTTTTGACTGCGACTCTGTTTTAATATCAGAGAGAAAGAGTATGCGCCCTAAAGCAATATGCAGAGACTGAAGAGTTTTTAAATTATGTGCATTTTCTTTTACAGATCTGAAGAAAACGCTTGCTGTGTTGTTGGATAATATTTTACAGCGCATTGGCAAGTTGGAGTCGAAGGTGGACAATCTTGTAATCAATGGCACAGGAACAAACTCGACCAACTCCACCACAGCTGTTCCCAGCTTGGTAGCACTTGAGAAGATTAACGTGGCAGGTGAGAACAGCAATCTCCATGCCCTGACGTGGAGTCAGTTCGTGCTTTGAACTGAGAAAAGAATAAAGGAGCGCAGTGGTTCTTATTGGTGTAAGATAAATCCCGTAAACTTGGTATGGCCCCTATAAAGCTACGTTTAAATTGATTTTTGAATAACAGATGTTAAAATGCTTTTATAGTCTCATCATGATGTATAGTGTCTGGTGGTTTCTGTGACGTTTTTCACATAATGAGCTCCTGAGTTCACTTTGAATGAGAAGGTTCACAGTGTGGATAAATGAAATGTCGAGCTTATCTGGGAAGCTCATGCCGGTTAGAGTTCCTTCCTTCTCCCCATTTTTATCAGACGATATCAAAAGTCTGTTACGTATAATAGATTCTCTCCTCCTTGTTCTTAAAGAAGAGCCACCTCTGTAGAAAATGCCTCCTGTGGGTATCTGGAGAAATAGGAATTCTAGAAATGGCTCTTAGGAAGTGAGTGGCCCCTGCCTGACCTTGGGCTGATTCTGTAGCCACTCATGGATGCCACCATGCAGTTCCCACTGGGATGCATGCCTGGCCCTTCTTGAACCTGGTGTCTTGGATAAGATGAGGGAAATGGATTAAAAACCAAACCTAAGTCATACATAGATGTATTGTGTACAGCTCACACTGAACCGCCATCGCACTGCCCTGGGGTTGGCAGTGCGTCTTTGTGGTTGAGCCAGGGTTTGCTCTTGATTAGGATGACAAGTGTCGTTTCCTAGGGACTCAGGACAAAGTGAAGAGCTCGAGAATTAGGATTAGGTGCTGTGGCTGAATGGTTGTGAATGAGCCGTCCATGCTCCTGGTGGGTGGTATCCAGACTCTAGTTAATGGGTAAAGTAAGTAACTGGGTTACTTCTGAAATTTTTTAACTCCAGTACACTTTTGGCTTGTTTCTCTCTCCCTCTTTCTTAAAGGAATTCACAGACTTAAGTGGAAGAGATTCTTTTCCTTGTCTGCCTCCCAGTGTCAAATCATTTAATTGTTTCACATTATGCAAACTTGTCGGGTTACCTTTTGGTTGTGTTCTTTGCCCTTTAGCAAGTTTTAAATTGCAAAATATATTTCTAATAATCCAAAGTATCCAACCAAACAAAGGTATTGAAAATAACTTTTAATTACAATGCAGAGGCAGTGTCATCTCGGCCATAAATCCTGTGTTCCCTGCAGTTTCCAACAGCTTCTGTAATTAGACAAGAAAACCTCCCACTGTGTTGAGCTGCTTATTAATAAATAGAACCCAGGCCTCTCCAGTCTCCACTCCTCCACCCCCATCCCCAGCAGGAAAGGCTACTGAAAAGATCCTATCTGGTTTCATGACAGCTCTGCGTTATCATAGTTCAGGGGGTGGGGTGAGGTGTTCTGCCTCTGCCTTTGTTGCCTCCCACTGCCTCTGTCCTGCAAGGCCCATGAAAACATGTCTGCTGTCATTCTCTTCCCTAATGAGGGATCTTGCGGCCTCCAGCAGCTCTATTTGTGTACCAAGTTCACAGGGAGACTTCTCTGCCTGGGCTCCAAATCCCAGGGTACAGAATTCTGGGGAGACCTCCAGGAGAGAAATGGGAGGGAGCTGGTGGTTACTTCTTTTAAATAGGATCCCAGCCCCATGTATTGAGCTAGTTTACTCAGTTAATAAATGTGTCTTGAGCACATTCTCTAAGCTATTGGCTCTGAGTTGGGCTCCTTTACATGTACCACTGGTACTGTGTTTTTACTAATATTTAAAAAACCAAAGTATTTTTTTTTCTTTTGGGGAAATGGGAGAAAATGTACAGTTAATGCCTTTAATAAGCTCATTTTCCTTTGTATGTTTCGTCTGTGTGTGTGATACGCTCCATACTTTCGAGACTTTACTGGATAATTAGGAAAATAATACACATGCATAAAATAACAGGAACTATGGTCACTGTAAGTGGGCATGACTGTAGAAGTCTTCTTTCAAGGAGGTAAACTTTGAAGGTGAGTAGGATTGAGGCATAGGGGCATCATGGAGGAGATACTGGCTAAAAATGCATTGTGACCCAGAAAAAAACTTGAAGGAAGAAGAAACTGACATCTATCAATAGTCCAGTAATACCAGTTACTGTTGCCAACCCTTGGGGGGTATATGATTTTACCTAATCTTCTCAGCATCTGTGAGAAGTAAATGGTTTCACAGGTTTTACTGAGTTTAAGTTTTGAGGAGACAGGGACCTTTGGTACTAGAATTCCCTGAGCTCAGCTTAAGACCTCCCAGCGCCTTGTGGAGAAGAGATTATGAGTGTTTATTCCATCTTTCTTGCTTCCATTTGTAAATCATTGCACATGGATGAGTCTAGAAAAATGTGCTACCATTTTCTTAGAGGTTCCTGGAAGCTGACAGTTTCCTGGAATGTTGAATAACCTGTCTAATAAGGAAATTCTCTATGTCTAAGGGTCTCTTCCTTTGGCTGACCTTGCTATAAAAAAAAGCTCGTCCACCTGTGTGTGTGTATGTGCATATGCATCTCTTCCTTTGGATACTGCATTGGCTACCGTGGATATGGATGTGAAATAAGGAATAAAAGCATCCTCCTTTATTTTCCTAGAGGCTGGAGAATCCTTTATACCTTGTCAGTTAACCAACATTTATTATTTTAACTATTTGCTATATCTGTAGATTAAGGTGCCGAGAAAAGAGGGGCGAGAACTTAATTTCATAGTCCTCATTCATGAAAATCCCTCATTGCTTTTGTTGCCTTCTCTCCAGTCCACGGCCATGTTGGTGGTCCTCACATCCCTCTTGTCATAGCAGGAATGTGAGCTCTGAGAAAGTTCATTTTTCTAGGATTCCAGTCCTAGTTGAGTAAAGTGTTTCTCTCTCCCTTTCTGCAGTAAGACATGTGGTAATTGCTCAGAAATGTTCTCCCTGGTGTGTCTTTACTACTTACTCTGGTGTCTTATTGCTCACTGACGTTTCTGATTGCTTACTGTTGTGTCTTACTGCTGATATAGCTTCTGATTGACTATGAACTGCCTCTAAATTGGGTACCATGGCAGTTGAAGAAGGGTTCCCTAAATTTATTTTCTTTTTAGGGGCAGCTCTGTGTGTGAGTGTATCCCCATTCCTTTCTCTGTTTAGCTGTGTTCTATGTGGCCTTTATCCAAAATGCCTTTTCTTTCCGAATTTATCACTCTTGGCCTTTTTTATTATGTGAAAGTGAATGTACCCCTAAAGAAATCTAGGTGGAAATGAACTTTATTAAAGTCAAGAATCAGATGGAACTGCTTTTTTGGAGCGCTTTTTGAGTTTATTTTGTTGAAGATGAAGGTGAATCAAATAAATGAAAAACTGGATTTTAAAAAATCCCCACCCTTCAACCAATCACATTGTAAATTAATTTCTCCAGATTTCCTCCCTGAGAGGACTTGAGTACGTGCGCCTTTGTCAAAATTATTTTCAGAGAGGGGGATTGCACAGCTCTGTATGCGGGGTAGGGAGCATGGGTGTGTGTTTGTACATGTGCATTGATTTATTTTTCTCAAGAACCAGTTATTTTCATTCAATATCAGCTGAATAACTGGACAGTGTTGAGGGTTAGCTAAAAGACAAGACATCATGATAGCAGTCCCTTTGTGTTATGACCACTTACAATTGCAAGGTCAGTTGGGAAATACAACCACAAAATTGAAGGTGCGGGCACAACTCCAGTGGCTGTTTTCTGATCTTTAATCCAAATTGAACATTAGGCAGCCCTGCATTTCCTAAATATCACTTGCAACATGCAACATATTCTAGTATTTGGGGTTAAGGTGCAGTGTATTTCAACTTGGATGCTGTTCTCAATAAAAGGAACCATAATTATTATTCTTACCATTTGAAAATTGAAAATGAAAAATGTCCCTGCTGAGTTCCAGGGCTTACATTTGGAAGTGCAATTTCCCCCCCTTTGTGCTGCTAATGGACCTTGAAATTAAGTTGCACCTGTGCTGTTTCCTTGTTTGTGTACCCGCGTTATCAGTTGTGTTGGAGTAGCGCCTGAAGTGTCCTAGCCCCCTGCTCAGGCAGTGGCTCAGCAGGTGGCCTTCACAGGATCAGGTGTTGGCCAGTCAGTGGCATCTAAGATGCTGCCTAGAGACAGGAGAGAGATGAGATTGCAGAGTTCTTTCTTATTAATTTGAGCAAGACAGAAAGGTGTCCCTCCTACCTACCTGTCACTTTCTGTTTCATTTTTTGCAAAGGCACAATACGTATTTCGCTACTTGTCAGAAACAATTCTTTTGGTATCTTCACAGTAAAATGTATGTTATTGCTGGTGTACTTATCACTTTCTGTGGTCAAGGGTGTTTTGATTTTTATCATGAAGGAAGGAGAAAGGAGGGCAGGAAGAGGAGGAGGGAGAAAAATCCAATTTCGGAGAAGTGATGCTGACCTTTGAGCCTGGGTATTTATAACACTGAATCTCAACCGCAGGAAATTCGCCCCCCACAGGCAACACTTGGCAATATCTGGAGACATTTTTGGTCGTCACAACTAAGGAGGTGCTATTGACATCCAATAGATAGAGGCCAGGGATGCTGCTTAAACATCCTGCAGTGCACAGGCCAGCCCCCACAACAGAGAATTATCCATCCCAAAATGTCAATTGTGCTGTGGTTGAGATTCCACAAGGTATTGTTGGAATCTGGTATTCCCACTTATGATTGGTGCAGAAAGATGCCTGAGATGTTGAGGTTTCCTTATTGACCAGGTGAGACCTGAAGTCTCTTCCCTCCTCCTAGCAAGGCTGTTTGCAAGTCTCCAAGCCCCACACTTTTAGCTTTGCAACTGATCTTTGAGACCTCTAAGAAAGAGATTTTATCAACTCCCAGGAGACTGTTTTGGGATCTGGACCTTAAGAAACTCCTCTCCTGGACCCAAACCAGTAAATTTTTGGCAATCCACATTTTACTCCTGCTTAGATAGAGGGTAATTATTTCTTTTCAAGAAAGAGCCACTAATTCAGAATAATGATGGCAAAGTAGTCTGAGAGAGTGGATTTAAATCTACAAGAATGTCTTAGGAGAAATTCCCTTTTATTAATTTTAAGCAGAGTATATAATTATCAGGACAAGAGAGAGTAAATTAAACAAGGGAAGGAAAACAAGACAGGTCCCCAAAGATCGACTTTATAGCATGAAATACCCTACAGAGCATATTTGGAGCACTATAAAAGGAGATGAGACTGGAAAGGTAGGTTGGGGGATTTGTAAAGAGTTTTTCAGTGTAAAACTAAAGAAGTTTCTATTTTATTCTGTAGGTGGTGGCAGCTGATGAGGGTTTAAAGCAGGAAGATGATTAGATGCGATTTGTATTTTCAGGGAATAAATAATGGCTGTGTGGAAGTGGGATGCTTTTGAAGGGGGTTATACCGAAAGTCCAGTGAGAGAGAGTTTAATTGATTGAGGTGCGAGAGGCCTGGAACTAGACATGAGCGTGAGGCCCAGGGACAAGGAGAGGATTTGAGACCCAAGTCGGTGGAGCTGACATGACAGGTACGCTGGTGGGCCATGGGAGAGGATGAGGGAGGAGGCATCATAATGATTCCCCAAAGATGTAGCTTGAAGGATGACTGGGTGATACCTTTATTGAGGAAACAAGCCAGTAAAGAGACAGGATTTTGTGCAGACAGTAGCCATATGTTAATATGGATTTAGGGAGTATAAATTGCTTTGCTGGAAGCCGTTTGTTTCGGGCTCTCAGTTTAAACGAAGTTAGAAGGTTGGTTCTAGTGCTCAAGAGGTGAGGGACAATGAAAGGTAGTGTTTCTGGAGCTGGGCTGCCCTGGTTCAAATTTCAGCTCCACCACTTGATGCCTGTGTGACCTTGGGCAGGTTTCTTAACCTTTCTATGGCTGAGTTTCCTCATCTGTAAAAGTGGGGAAATAGTAGTGGTGCCTGTTTCATGGGACTGTTTATGAGGATTAAGTGAGATAAGAAAACTGCTTAGAAACATACCTGGTACAAAGTCAGCCTTAAATGAGCATTTGTTAATTATAGTTTAAAGCTACACATCTGGATTTAAGAATGGAAATTGCATTGATGAGTTATTAGAATGCCGCCACTAAATTAATGTCACTGATAGTGAAAATAATAACTAACATGTAGTGCTTTATAGGTTAGAAAATATTTTTGTATATATTTCACGTTAGTGCATTAAACTTGAAGTTCCCAACTTGGCTTTTTTGTCAATACTTAGAGACCTTTATTATCAGTACTTAGTGGTTTAGCAGGAAATCCACATATTTGCCAGTAATCTCTTGGTTGCAAGAGGCAAAAAAAAAAACAAAAAAACAAAGAGAAAGGGCATGTGGGACCCACGTAATTGGAAGGTTCAGAAGACGATGCTGAGTTCGGGCCTGCTGAATGCAGACATGGAAACCGTCTTCAAGAACCTTCACAGGATGGTGGCAGAAATAGTCCCAGGAGGCTCTGGGTTTTTGGCAACACTCTTGGGGAGCGTTCTGATCCACTTGGCTGGCAATATATTTCTGTCCATGATCCAGTCACAGTGACCAGTGACCTCTGATTGACTAGGCCTGGATCACATAGGTCACCCTTAGATTTCATGGTGGGGGGCGGGTCCCTAAAGAGACTCCAGGCAAGCAGATAGAATGGGTATGACTACCAGAGACCCTTGTCACATTGCGGTTTGGATTTCCAGAGTCGTCCTAAATCTGACTCATACTTTCCTTTCCTTGAGAGTTCAGAGGGCAAAGCTTCTGGAATGCTAACCTTTCTGCCCCCATTTTATTTTATTTTATTTATTTATTTTTTTTATTGCAGTAACATTGGATTATAACATCATACAGCTTTCAGATGTACATCATAATATGTTTCGAAGTCTGTGTAGATTACTTCATGTTCACCACCCAAAAACTAATTATAGTCCATCACCTCACATGTGTGCCTAATCTTCCCTTTTGCCCTCCCCCTTACCCCCATGGTAACCACTAATCCAATCTCTGTTGCTATGTGTTTGTTTGTCATTGTTTTTATCTTCTACTTATGAGTGAGATCATATGGTATTTGACTTTCTCCCTCTGACTTATTTCACTTAGCGTAATACCCTGAAGGTCCATCCATGTTGTCACAAATGGCTGGATTTCATCATTTGTTATGGCTGAGTAGTATTCCATTGTGTATATATACCACATCTTCTTTATCCATTCGTCCCTTGATGGGCACCTAGGTTGCTTCTAAGTCTTGTCTGCTCCATTTTAAATGCTGCTGTGTGAGTGTGCCTCAGCCTTGATAGGAACTAGCCTAGCCCACAGCATGCTCTTCATTTGTGCCCTTATATATTTACGTGTTTTTGTCCTCAGTCTGGAATGCCGTTCCATTTTTCTGGCTAACTCTTATTTATCGTCTTTTTTCCAAGACTCATCTGAAGCATTGTCTTTGCTAAATAGCCTCTCTTGGTGCCCCTCCCACCCCAGAGCTTTCTGGTGTCCTTGCTTTGTGTTCCCACAACTGCCGTGTGCATCCTCGGACCTTCCTACACTTTGCCTCTCTCCACAGGCACTAAGCTCTTCAAACATGGGCAAAATATCTTACATCTTTCTTTTAAACCCAGTACCTAGCTGGGAGTCTGGCAAATAGCAGGTTCTCCATAAGTGTTTGTCTAATTGAGTGCATTCCTTGCTCTCCTGGACACACGCCAGGTCAGCCACTGTCCTGGAACTTTTATGACAACAGCGATGGCCACACGCTCAGTTCTCCATCAGCGTGTCTGCCGCTCGCCTGCTTTGGCAGTTTCCTGAATATTTTAGGAATTCCTGAAAGCGCCTGGAAAGTTGACTGCTGTTTTGTTCAAAGGGGAAATGCTCTTGCTTTATCTACTACGCTTTCTGAAAACTGAGATTCCAGAATATAATTTATTTTGTAATGTCTTGGTGGCTAATTATAAAAATGTAAGTAGGATCAAAAGAAGATTCTAACCAGCTACACTATATTGGCGATTACTCTGAATGAATAGTTCTTGCAGAAGAGAGGCAGGGACCCATCAGTCTGAATGCTTTTGGATTCGTTACTGACCCTTCAAGGAATATGTGGCTTTTTTCATTTCAGAAAGTGAGAATATGTATCCCCATGAGGAATGGTGTTCTTCCTCAGCCATTTGAGGGGGAACAGCGGGAACAGCAGCAGCCCTCAGGGACGTGCACTGTGGGGCTGGCCTTGGGAACTGGTGCAGGCTTTACTGTTATTTATGAAAATGCCTCTCCACGGGGTGGTTCTGTGGACTGGAGATAGGACATACTGAAATTAGACTTGTTTGTTTTAATCAGAAGACGACAGATCCCACTTGCTCTAATTTGGCTTAATGAGGTGTGTGTATACAGTCGTGCTATCAGCTTACATATGGTCTCGATTCAGTAGATGTTCCACGGCTCCAGTGTGGCATATGTTTTCGCGTTTCATTCTTTACCTGTTTTCATTGACACGTATTTCGATAGACTCATTCTAGAGCCTGAGATTTAAAAATTCAGAAAAATTTTAAAATTAAAGCTGTTTGATGGAGGCAGGGGAAGCTCTCTGTCTTGTGTTGTTGAGAAGGTTTTTTAGGTTTGTGGGGTTTTGAGGGATTTTCTTTGAAGCTTTGCTTTGGGCTTTGCATATCCACTGCTTCTAAAATTAGGTGGCCTAAATGAAAATCAGTTGCTAGTTTTTGGTGTTGTTTTCTCTTCTCGCTGTATCTCAGAAAAAGAGAGAAGGCGCATGAGGTGAAGGTGGTCTGAAATTCTTTGCTGAGTTTAAAAAGGAAGGAAAGAGGTATCGGATTAGATATGTGATGAAGAGGGGCCAAACGGGCCCACAGTTGCGGAGAGCAGAATTGACCTTCAATGCAGTCTCCTTTCTCTGTCCGTCCTGTGCCTCTGGACCTTCAGTGCGTCTCATGTGGCCGATCGCGGCCCCCAAGTCTATTCATGTCACGGTGAGGGCCTGTGGCACTGACAGAGCCAGCAGAGGGACTGAGTATCTGGGATTGATGGAGGGTTCAAACTATGTTTTGATTTGCCCTGTCGGAGTTGGCCAGCTCTGTTATTAGCTGGTTTTAAGCTGTCTTGATGTTTCACGTTGGTGAGCTGAGTCAGCGTTTGCAGTGGGAACTTTCTCTCTGCGTTGGTGCCCCTGGAGATGGGCTCTTGACACAGAGTCATTATGGAACGGCGGGCGAAGGGCTTGTGCTGGGGCTTCCCCCTGTGGAGCAGAAGCCATAGGATTGTGGTTCAGACATAGACTCTGGACCCAGACCTCCTGGGCTCAAGTCCCAGCTCTGTCAACTTCTAGCTGTGTGTCCTTGGATGAACCCAGTCCATTTCTTCATCTATAAAATGAGGATAAAGTACCTTGTGCCCTGGTATTGCTGTGAGGACAGTGAGTTAATACATGGAAAACACTCAAGGTCAGACACAAAATAAGAGCCCGGTAAGTTTGGACCCGACTCAGGGTCTGACCTGTGGGCCAGGCATGTAGCCAATGGTCAGTGCTTCATGAGTATGTAAACTCCCCAATCCTAATGCTGTATTTCATAGAGAAAACTGGACCTGGGGAAAGGGATTTCTGGAAGCCACTTGACATTTACAGGGTGGACCTGGTATTTGGCATCAGACAGTCTTGAGCAGAACTTCCAGCTCCTCATTTACTCAACTGTTGGCGTTTTACTTAGCATCACTGAGCCTCTGCCTCATTCTCTGTACAATGGAGATAGTGTGACACTAACACTCATGCGCCTGTGAGGATGCAATGAGATAATGCAGACTGAGAGCCTGGCATGATGTCTTATTCCCGGTTACCTACAGACCCTGCCCTCTGTGTTAACACCTTGTTAGAAGGGAGGGGTCCAAAACGTAATATGGCAAACAGTGATGCATCTTTTGTACAACCAGCACTGCCTGCATGGTGCCAGGCCTGTGTCAGGCAGTGGAAATGCATCCAGGTAAGAAGCTAGGGCTCCTGTTGTGAATGTAGGGCTCACGATGCCTTTCGTGACCTTCAACCTAGTGCTTCTTTCACCCTAGTCTGAGAGGACCTGTTGGCTTTGCCTGCCCTTTTGGCCTTGGGAATGACCTTCAAACTCTATAGCCATTTGGAGATAGGAATAGGAATAGGAATGGCCCACAGGAATTGTCACAGAAGGAATTTCCACTATTACACAGTAGAAGTCATACAGCCCTTGTTGCAGCAAACTCAAGCAATCTAGAAACTGTGCCTGACCCCTCACTATACCTTCTCACTCCAAAGTAGGGACGGGAATTCCTGTGCCATAGAGCTCAGCTCTCAAGGGAAGACAGTCGTTAACCTGTCTAAACTTGATGCTAATAGAACTTTCTCGATAATTGCTTCCATTAAGTATGGTGAATATGAGCAGTACAAGTTATAGCAAGATTAGCAGAAGAACAAAGTAAATATTTAAGACTTTATTTCAGGGTGCAGTTGGGTGGGCCCCAAGAGAAGAATAGTAAAAACTGAGTCTGGTGGCATCTGACATCGAAATGTAGTGGACCACTCGGCTGAAGTTCCAGTGGTTTCTCTTCAGTGGCTCTCTTGATCCTAACTTGGGGGATACAGATGGATGTCCTCCAGGGGGCAGTTATGAGCTCTGTTCTCGCCTTACATTTCTGGCTCCTGTCAGACAGAGTAACATAGTGATGAAGAGCAACTGCCTTCCCTGTCTTCCAGGAATGCTGTGAGGATTAAGGAGGTGGCTGTTGGCCCACGGCTGTGCCATGTGGGGAAGACTGTTGTTCCCTGAAGGCAGAGTGCGATTAGTGGCAGCAGAGTTGTTCAGGAAAGCCCGTGATGAGTACGTGCCCATGGCTGGCCAGGCTGACCTGTCATCTGAGGATGCCAAGGGATTAATTTAGCCATGGTTTTCATGCCTCCAGGCTACCAGTGACCAAAAGCAGCCATAATCTCTGTCTTTGAGTTTATGTAATCACGGGGTAGTGTTTTCAAAAGGAAAGACTTTATAAACAGAACTTTTCTTCTATGTTATAAAAAAGGATAAAATTTTACTGCTAAAAATTTGGAAATTATGGCTAAGCAAAAAGATGAAAATATAAAGCAGCTGTTACTCCATCACCCAGAGATCGATTGATTTGGTTCGTTCCTAACAAATACCATCAGCGTCTGTTCTGTGCCGGGCACTTTCCAGGCGCTGGAGATAGAAGGAGGAAAACCAAGTCTCTTCTTTCGTGGGGGTTGTAATCCAGCAGTGAAGGCAGGTAATTAACAAATACATGGACATACACTATGCCAGGTGGTGATCAATGCTGTGGAGAACAGTCAAGCAGAGTGAGGGGATAGCGGGGAGGGGGTCCTGTTTCAGGTTGGACGGGTTGTCGGGGAAAATCTCTCTGAAGAAGTGACACTGAACAGAGACCCAAATGAGTGAGGGAGGGAGCCATTAGGCTACCTGGGGAAGGTTGTTCCATGCAGAGGGATCACAGGCACATTCTTCCTGGGTGTGTTCAAGAAACACTATCGTGCACTTTGAATCTTATAGCAGAAGGTGGTTTATTAAAACCCAAGAGAGACCATTTACTCCCAAGCTGTATCCTTTGTGATTTATGCTCCCTCTAGGCTCATAGTGGATATTTGAGAGCAGTGTTGGAACCCGGTCAGGCGTTGATGTGGTAATGTGGTGGTTCGGTGTATGATGAGACCTGAGTGTATGCTGCAGCCAGAAGTACAGGCTGCGTGCTGAGGCTGCTGGGGTTTTAATGTGAGTTCCACCAGAGCAGCATGACTTTGGCCAAGTCATTTAGAGAGGTCAGGTCTCAGTCTCCTCATCTGTGCTACAGAAACTAGCTCAGGGGGAGAAAATAGCTCATTGGGACAGCCACATGAGAAAGTGCATGTGAAGGGCTGGCACACAGAAGTGCCGGGAAAATATTGGCCATGAGTATGATGATCAAAATGTGGTTTTGGCAGATGGTATTTTTTTAAAAGGCTCTATGTGTATCTTTGTTTGGTAGGTCTTTTACCAAAGCTAGTGAGCTTCAAAAATTATATTAGAGGCACCAAAGTGGGGGAGAGTTCTATTCAGTTGCCAAAGAATAAATATAATCAAGGCTTTAACAGAAGGCTCACGCATTTTGGGTAGGGTTTGGGCTTTTGGTCATGAAGTGGGTGCAAAGCTTGCGGAGATCAACTTGTCTCTATTTGCCTGTCTGTATTCAGATTTAAAACCATCGTTGAGGAATGTAGTACTTGTTCTTGCAGAAACCGTTCTCAGGTTTGAGGATGTTGGTTTGTGACCTCGAGTCTTTGGAAGGCCACAGCGAAATCATCATTGGTCCTATGTGATATTTGTGAGGCTTAACCTACCTTGGGTTCTTGCTTTTAGTTTAATGCTTCCGGAAAGATGATATTTGGATAACTAAATCATATATAGGGGTCCAAGATTTCCTCAGCGTTTAGGTCATCTACCTGACTCCCTGTGACTCAAGATGAAATCTTGGACACATGGAGTCATGGGGTAAAGATCTGGCCCCAATTCCCATCTCCACAAGAATCCCTTCTATAGATACCCTCTAGACCCTGCCTACTCTCTTCTTAATCTCCAATGGAGAGAATTGCACAGATTCTCCTGGCCACTGGATTCTCTTTGTGTGATGTCAGAGATGCAAAGACATGGGCATCAATGTGGGAAGGTCTCAGAGAAATATGTGACTGACTAATGATTGATTTGCCGTCATTTAGAAGATTTCGGAGTGTAATCCGGCCAGAAGTGGAGGAATACTGGGTTAGGAACTGTGATCTGTGGTGAAGGAGTGTAGGATGAGGACCCAGGAGGTCTGGGTTTAGGCCTGCTGCTGTGAGAAATGACTGTTAGATCATCCAGTTTTTCTGTTTCTTCTTTCATAGCCAGATTTTCATGGACTTTTAGCAGTGGAAGATATTTGGATGTTCTAACTTTTCTCCCAAATTGAGGCCCTGCAACCTTCCAAAATCCATGGTGGATGATCCTCTATCCTTATCTGAACAATTCTAGATATTACACAACTTCAGCGGACCACATTCACATCATAGTGTATAGCAGGGGCATAGCATAGTGTATCCCACGGGCTGTATCTGGCCCACCACCTGTTTTTTTTTTTTCCTCCCCAAAGCCCCGCAGTACATAGTTGTACATCCTAGTTGTAGGTCCTCCTAGTTCTTCTATGTGGGACGCCGCCTCAGCATGACTTGATGAGCCATGCTAGGTCTGCGCCCAGGATCCGAATCGGTGAAACCCCAGGCCGCCGAAGCGGAGCGCGCAAACTTAACCACTCGGCCGCGGAGCTGGCCCCACAAACTTGTTTTTGTAAATACATTTTTGGAACACCGTCTTGCCCTTTCGCTTCCTTATTGGCTGTGGCTGCTTTTGTGCCACAACTACAGAATTGAGAACTTGTGGTGGAGACCATATGGCTCACAAAGCTGAAAATATTTACTTTACGGAAAAGGTTTGCTGACGTTTGGTCTAAATGAATGGTGCTCCCTAGAGTGCATTGCACGGCCTCTGCCTCCCTGTGCTGTGGCCCTGGTGGGCTCAACCACTGTAAAAGATAAGCTTCTGGGTGGCAGTTCTAGTTTGATATTTTCACTTGCTGATCTTGGCTTCACTTTTGAGAGCAACTCTTAATCCTTGGAGACTTGGGCCCGGTGGTCTTCAGAGTATTCCTTTTCAGACAGCTCATCCTCACCATCCTCAGCTCTGTCCCCAGTCTGCTGCTGGTATAGTGTCTTGGTCCTTTGCCCCTCAGAATGCCCTCCTCTGAGCATCCTCCAGTTTGTCAAGACTTGCTGCTTATGATGGGATGCCAGACCTGCATTCATTCCTCCAGAAACTGAGTAGCCCAGAGCTTGGCGGAAGAGAGGGGTCTCACCCTCCTATCCGACACACCAGGCTCGCTTCAGTAGCCTGAATGCACAGCAGCCGCATCGTGCTACAGCTCTGGCTTGGGGACTAAACCTTGCTGTCTTTTCTGTGGACTGTTGTAAAGCTAAGTTGTCTCCTTATCTCCACTCCTCTTGTGCTCCCCTGCAATTCATGCTTTATTCATATTCCCAGTGTATGGGATTTTACCTTAATCCTTATTCAATATTATTTTGCTTATTTTCTAAACATGTAAACGTTATATTGACTCTTTGAGGTTTTTGACTCTTGAGGTCTTTGTTTTCTTCTGAATTATTAGTTTTTTCTTTCAAATCGGTCCTTAGTATTTCCGTTTTGGCTTTCAGTCAGTGAGTCGAAGAGCAGAGGCACGGTCACCTAGTGCTAGAGACAGCTTCCAGGTTGACACAGGTCCATTGACCAACATTGTTAATCGAATTGCTCAACCAGGTACAAATATAACTAGTCATGCTGTCACTTTCCCATCTTATCCACAAGGATATCATTAAAAGACTAAAGTCAAGATGTTGTGTCATTTCACCTGTCCTTCCATCTCCTGGTCTAGTGCCCTTTTCTTTTTTTCTTTCTTTCTTTCTTTCTTTTTTAAGATTGGCACCTGAGCTAACATCTGTTGCCAATCTTCTTCTTTTTCTTTTCTTCTCCTCCCCCAATCCCCCCAGTACGTAGTTGTATATTTCAGTTGTAGGGCCCTCTGGTTGTGCTATTTGGACGCCACCGCAGCATGGCCTGATGAGCAGTGCCGTGTCCGCACCCAGGATCTGAACTGGTGAAACCCTGGGCCACTGAAGCGGAGAACGCAAACTTAACCACTTGGCCGTGGGGCTGGCTCCTAGTGCCCTTAAAAAGGTGGGAGGAGGGAGTTGTGGATGATGTTAGTTTAGTTGATATTCTAGGTTCTCTTAAGTCAACTGTTTAATAATCTACCCTAGAATTATGCCAGAAATCAACAGAAAGCTTATTCTTATTTTTTGTAATCTTATCTCCCCTACCACATTTAAGTATGGAGGAAATAGTGGCCAAACTCAGGTCTCAACATTTCCTTAATAATGGTGCAAAACATTGTCATCCTTCAAATCTATGTCATGTTTGTACTTTGCCATCCTACAGATTTTGGCAATAGAAACTAAAAGCAGACTCATTGAAAGCACTATTAAAAATATTTAGGGGTCAGCCCCATGGCATAGTGGTTAAGTTTGGCATGCTCTGCTTCGGTGGCCCAGGTCATGGGTTCGGATCCTGGGCATGGACCTACACCACTCGTCAGCAATGCTCTGGCAGTGACCCACATATAAAGTATAAGAACATTGGCACAGATGTTAGTTCAGGGCTAATCTTCCTCGACAAAAAAAATAATGATAAAATTAAAATAAAGCCCTGTATGAAATTACGATGGCAATAATCACTTAGGTATGCCTTGTGTGTATAGCACACTGACCTTGGTAAATGCTAGTCTAACTAATAATGCTCTGATTTATTTACTTTCCAACAGTATATCTTTCTGTTATTTCACTGCTGTTCATCTATCTCTTGAAACTTCATTTGTTACTTGTAAAAGAGAGCTCACAAATCCTTTGCGAGTTGATCAAATTCCCTTTGAAATAACCGCTTTCTTAATAAAGGATGAAGTTGTAAAAATTTGACATGGTAAGCCAGCCACTGCTGTGTAGCTCTTTGAAGTCAGCCTCTCCTTTCACCCATTCTCAGACCTAGTGCATGGGAGAATGCGTCAGTGAATGGATGAGGACACAGCTTCTATTAGTGAATATGGCTAAACAGATTAGATTTGTGGAGTGTTTATAGACTAGAACAAAAAAATAGCCACTATTTATTGATGGATTACTGTGTTCTAGACGCAAATAATCATTTTAAAGTACCTTACTAGTTCTTTCCTCAGAGCAAACCTGCAAAATAATAATCCCATTTTAATAGACAAGGAGTGTCAGGGTAGGAGGCACTGGATAATCTGCCCAAGTTGGGAAAAGCCTGAGCCAGGATTCAGATCCTGGTTGGCTCAACTCTAAAGTCCACAGTCAGAGATGCTACCCACAGCTGGGACAATAGGATTTCAGTGAATATTATGCTGAAAAGTCACACATGGGATGTTTTTAAAGGTGAGAATAGTTTAAGCCTCAAGAATGGAAGATAATCTAGGAGACAGGACCTTTCTGGGGATTCGGATGTGACTGTAAATGTTTTAGGTGCCACGCATACTTAATTTTTTTCAGTTTTGAGTTTTTTTGGTCTTCCTTTTTGCTTTTGAGCAATGATTTCCCTTTGGTTTTCTTGTTAACCATTAAGTATTTCAAATGAGGTCGTTTTCTCTAGAGAAATACCAAGAATTATTTTCCAGGTTTTTTTTTTTCGGCTTTAAAAATTAAAAACACTGTACAAATGCTCGACAAGGTGATGCACATTCATTGTAGGAAATTTGGAAAACATAGAAAAGAATAAATAAGACATAAAAATGACCTATAATCCTGTTATCTAGAGCACATGACTGTTAACATATGTTTATATCTTTCTGGTCTTTTTCTATCCATGTAGTGCATAAAAATTATAATTGTACTCTGTATAGTTTTTAAATCCTGATTTTTTTTTTTTAAAGATTTTATTTTTTCCTTTTTCTCCCCAAAGCCCCCCGGTACATAGTTGTATATTCTTCGTTGTGGGTCCTTCTAGTTGTGGCATGTGGGACGCTGCCTCAGCGTGGTTTGATGAGCAGTGCCATGTCCGTGCCCAGGATTCGAACCAACGAAACACTGGGCCGCCTGCAGCGGAGCGCGCGAACTTAACCACTCGGCCACGGGGCCAGCCCCAATCCTGATTTTTTTTTTAAGGGAGCATTCTCTCATGTCTTTGTTATTTTTTGAAAACTTTATTTTTTAAATAACTATATAATATTTTCTTATTAACTAGATCCCTATTTTTAAATCCCGCCTTTTTCTGTTATAAAGATCATTTCACTGAACATAAATCTTTGCATCTCTGATTATTCTCTTGGGAGAGTTTCTTAGATATAGAATGGCTAGGCCTGAAGTAAAGCATTTTTTAGGTTTAATTTTTATTTATATCAATTTAGGACGTGTATATATTTTAAACGTCCAATAATCAAAGGCTTATAACAAAATCACAGTCCCCTGTCGTGTACTTCTCCATTCTCCCCTCCCTCTAACTTATGTTCCTCAAATGCAAATAACTTTGACTCTTTTTAGTTGTTTCTTCCAATATGTATCTTCATGTTTCTCTTTAACGTGTTTATGCTGCTTTTCCTTATCTTACAGTTTTCAGCATTATCTACTGATTTTCTGTTATGGGAGATGGCAATTTAGCTTTCTCACACTACATATACCACCATTGCCAGGAACCCCTCCCACACACACTTCCTCTCCCCATCCTCCAGAATCCTAATATCCTGATTTTTTTTTTTTTTTAGTTAAATCAGTGGTCAGTGCTTACTCTATAAAGTAACTTGATACTGAATTGTTTTTCTGATGCATCTTTTTCACTTTCCCAGAATCGATAATTTACTTTTTAAATTTGCTTAGTTTTAATTAATTAGTACCATTAATAAGTATTTACTAATTACTATCAGGGTGCTGAGAATACCTCAGTGAACAAAATAGACAAAAATTCTTCCCTTGCCAAATTTCAGCCCCAAACTTTCCATCAGAATGCCTCTTCATATGGCCAACAGATCAGACAGTCTCTCAGATCCATTTTTATTTAGCAGCTTTCTTTGGGAGCCTTCCGCCCCCTTGCTGTGGTCTGGCCTGGTTGCTTTTGGGACTTGCTGTTCAATTGTTGTCCTGGGGCCGCCTCTGTCCACACCCTGGGAACCCCCTTTCCCTCTCTCCTGTGCTCCGTCTCCTATTTCCTGGATTCCATGCTTTCCTCTTTGTTGGCTTATTACCTCATTTAGGTAAAGCTTATCTTCTAGTTTCCTGAGAGAGAAGGTACATGGGGAGAAAAGTTTAAAATTTCTTCATTATTGGAAAATAACTTTTTTTAATTGACACATAACATTATATTAGTTTCTAATGTACAACATAATGATTTGATATTTGTATGTATTGCAAAATGATCACCACAATAAGTCTAGTTAATGGAAAATATCTTTATTCTACCTCAAATGATAAATAAGTTGAATGTAAAATTAGTTGAATGCAAAACTCTCTTTGAAAATTATCTTCCTTAAAAATTTGAAGACTTGTTCCTTTGACTTGTGGTTTTGAGTGTTATTTTTGGGAAGTCCAGTGGTATTCTCATACCTGGATGCGACCTATGGTCCCTCTGGAAGCTTGTGGGACTTGCTTTCTGCCCTGGGTCCTGACATTTCTTGTGCTGGTGTGCAGCGTATTTCGTCATGACTCTCACCCTTCAGTGGATTCTTCCCATTGGGATATGTATGTCTTTCTTGTCTGGAAAGTTTTCTTGACCTATATGTTTGATCGTCTCTCTTCCAGCCACAGATCCCCAACCCTACCCTACCCTACTCTACTTTTTCTTCTAGAACATTAGTTGGAATTTGCAGTTAAGTGATTGATTTCCTCTCTCCTCACGCCTAACTTTTCTCTGCTATTATCCTTCTGTTTGTCTTTCTGCTCTATTTTCTAGAAGATTTCCGCCACATTGTATTGAGCTCCTCTACCAAATGTATCAATTCTTCTATTTTAGTCTTTATTTTCAAGAGTTCTTGTTTTCTCAAGGTTCCTTTTTTTGAAAAATAGCATCCTGTTCTTGTTCTGGTTTCATGAATCAATATATTTCTTGACTTATCTGTCAGATTGTTATTAAATTTTAAAAATATTGTTAAATCATTTTCTGTTTCCTCCATTGTCTCTATTTCCTCTGAGTTTTCTTCTCTCTGTTTCCCTCTCTCTTTTGTTTACAAGTTGGTTTTGATTTCTTTCATGTTAGAATGTTTTCTGAAATGTCTTGGTAACTTTGAGGTGTTATTCTCTATTTGAGAGAGAAGCTATTTAGAACGCTGCGGTTGGCAATAGGTGAGGATTGACAGCTGCTAGGCCACCTCACAGGAACCAAAGGTGGCATGAGAGGACCCTAGACGTCTGTTTCAGTCTTTTCTCTCTCTGGTTAGTTTCCTCAGAGATGATTCCTTCAGTGCCCAGGGGACCAAAAGCCTTGCTGCTAAAACTCTGTGCCAGAGCTGTAGACTGGGGCCTTTTAAAATTTGGAGTAAGGACCTCACTTCCACTTCTCTGTCTTCTCCACTCTTCTAGGTCCAGAATCCTTTTTGGTTCGATCTCTCTAGAGAGTAAATCTTTGCTGTTTATGACTAGAAGTCTCTAGTCTAAGCGTCTTAAGACTTGATAGACATTACAAGTTGCACTTTCACCAATAATGTATGAGTATTCCTGTTTTACATTCTCTGTCTAAATACTTGATATTTTCCTTTAAAAAAAGACTTTGCCAGTATAATAAATAGAAAATGATACTTTGCATATGTTTCTTCGATTACCAGAGAAGTTAGATGCTTTCCACATGTTTCATGGGATGTGTATATTTTATGAATATCCTGTTCATGTCTTTTTTTGTTTTTATTCTCTTGAGCACTCACTGAAGTTTGAATCCTGTTGCTAGTGTCTAGAAGTAAAGGCCTCCTTAATTTTTGTTGGCTTTGTGTGCTTCTGTCTCCCTGACGTGGCACAGTAAACTCCTGTGAGGATAGAGGCACCTGAAATGCTTTATCTGGCGCATGCTGTGCATTTCTTATCCGATAGGTCAACACCAGTTCAACTAAAAACCTAAATGGCTGTCTAAGACCTGTTTGTGCATCTTACAAGTTCTATATGTAAATTAGACCATTGGTCAGTAAATGATGGCTCATGGGCCAAAATCTAGCCCACAGCCTAGATTTTACAGTTTTCCAGTTTAGATTTTAGTTTCTGTAAATAAAGTTTTACTGGAACACCGCCATGCTTATTTGTTTACATGTTGCTAATGGCTGCTTTCACGCTACAATGGCAGGAGTTGTGTAGTTGTGGTAGAGACAATTAAAATCTAAAATAGGTACGATCTAGCCCTTGAAAAAAACGTTCACCAACCTTTGAACTAAATGTTTGTTGTTTGCTTAATGCCATATAAGTATTTGGAAAGGCTCGTGAAAACTGATGGTTCTTTGTTCTTATGAATAAAAACTAACGATTGTGATTGCCATGCCTTCTGCGGACACTAAGATGTGACAGTGGTAGTCATCTTTCTTCAAATTATGTATGTGAGTGTAATACCCGTGTCAGTCTACCCTTTTGTGAAACCCCCAGATAATTGGTTTCCAGGAATATTGCTTTGGTAGCCGCATTCTACCCTGAAGCCACCCCACTTCCTTTTCCATTCTCCTCCATCACTGCCCACACCTTCTGGAAATATCAGATGTACAAAATGCGCTTAACCTGCTCACACCTCTCTGTCACTATTTTCACAACATTGCAAAAACAAATTATGTTAAAAAAAATAATAACCAGCAGGTGGATGCCAGTGGTTAGCATGTGGAAGGCAAAAGACTCTCCATATGCTTAAACCACTAATCTTTTTTGAATGTCCTTCATCTCACTTGTCAGTGGTGCCCCAGTCTTCCTCCTGTGACTTCCTCACATCCACCATCTCCTTCAGGATCCAGCCTTTTACTTCTCAAGGGCTGTGCTTACACTGGGGGCTGAGCACACTGGCTTGGCTGTCCCCTGCTGCACGGCCTTTGCTGGATGGGACTGCTCTCCTGCTGTGTGGGCCTGCCTCTCCCTCTCCGACTTTGGGAGGAACATCACTGCCAGACTCCCTGCACTGGACACTGCCTCTCTCTCCCTGGGTGCTGAAATCCCTGCTTTGGCTCTTCCCAAGTGCCTGTCGACAACAGCGCCCCTTGGTAGTGGCCCATACACAAAGCTGTTAGACTCTGCTTCCTGCCCACTCTCATGCGTGCTGCACGAGGCAGGGGCGTCCTGGCAGCAGCACATTGTGTGTTACGTGTATACAGATGTGACAGACTTGGGTACCGTGTAGGACTGCGCAGAAAGGGTTATTAGCATAGCAGGCCTGAGGCTGCTATCCTTAGAAAGGCCTGCTTGCCAGGTTGGCCCATGGCTGGCATCTGAGAATTTGGATGTTGGGAGGGTTCCTACAATTCCCCAAGAAGAGTGGCTCACTCTGCCTAAACTGTGCAAATACTATGGTTTATGCCAAACATCTGCTTTCTTCCTGAGAGTTTGGAATCTTGGCTCATGCTAGGCAGAGGGTGCCTACATGACTGGACCCTAGTAAAAACCCTGGGCATTGAGTATCTAATGGCGTCCCTGGTAGACAACACTTCACATGTGTTGTCATAACTCATTGCTGGAGGAATTAAGTGCATCTTGTGTCACTCCACTGGGAGGGAACTCTTAAGCTTGTGCCTGGTTTCCTTTGGACTCTGCCCCGTGCACTTTTTCCCTTTGCTGATTTTCCTTTGTATCCTTTTGCTTTAATAACTCTTAGCTGTGAGATCTCCTAGCAAGTCACCAAACTTGGGAGTGGTCTTGGATACCTCCCCTGACACAAGGGTTTATCCTCAGGGCTGGTTCTCAGAACATCCAGAACTCTCCAGGCTCTGCAAATTCAAGACAGACCGTCTGACGTCTGATGGTTCTACATGCATATTCTTGTGTTCATCCTCTCTTTCAATAAGCGTGCACCTGAAACCAGTGAAGTGACATCCAGAAGAGCTGCTCCCAGCAGTGTTGTCTTGGCCAGTTGATGCATTGTAGCGTGTCCTTAGCTTTGACTCTTTTACCGTTTCTGGCTGGAGCTGTCTCCATTTTATTTCTCTGATCATGTTGCCTCCAAGAGTCCCTCAGCATTTTCTGGGGTTTTTGTGGGAGATTAAAGTAGGTGACAGACAGTGACCAGTTCCACTTACAATGCAAGCACTTGGGGGCTGGCGGCTGGCTCATCTTCCTCCTTCCTGTGCTCTCTCCTCACCGCAGGCGAGGCAATCCTTCCTGTCTCTAGTCATTTCATACAGTTTGGTTTGTACTGACGTCTGAGCTTATGAATTGTCCTTCTAAAACCTCTCCTGATTGTCATTCAGTTCCCCATTGGACATGTGGCCTCTGTCGCTGGTTTTGCATTAAAAATAGTGGCCCCCCTGAAAATGGATGCCAAGAGGCTGGTCAGGCATTAATTTGATCACTGTGACAGAGGAGCTTGCTGATTCTGTGGCTTTCCCCCTATTTGGTGGCTGCTGTCAGTAGAGAAAAACATACTGGAGGGACAAAACTGCAAAGCCAAGCCAATTTCTTCAGCACTTTACAGTGGTGGGAAAAAAGCATAGCAGAGAACACTTCTCCCAGCGGAGCCAAGCAGAACAAGACCACCTGATGATTAGATTGGGTACATGGAGTCTCAGAATTAATTGTATCACTCAGTACGTGTTGAGCCTCTTCTAAAGTAAAATGAGATAGACAAGGCCCTCACTACAGGGAGCGTGCATTCTGGTTAGAGAGACAGGCAGTAGACAGGTTTGCGTATAATAATAATGTCGAGTAGTGGTAAGTGTGATAAAAAACATGAAGCAGGACTAGAGAGAAAATTATGTGGGACAGGTTGAGAGTGCATTTAGGGTGATTGAGAAAGGCCTCTGAGGACGTGCCATTAGAGCTGAAATCTGCATGAAGTGAGGGAGCCACTCTCTGGAAAGGCATTGAAGACAGAGGGAACAGCAAGGAGAGAGTCTGGGACCCAGGACATTCCTTAGTATGTTCCTAGGCCAAAGTGAGGCCAGTATGGCTGGAGTGTAGTAAGCCAAGGGTCAGAGGGATATGAGCTGAGGTTGAGAGCTCTGTAGGCCAAGGTAAGATCATTTATTGGATACTGTGAGAATGTGTTTATGCTCATTGTGATAGCAGCTGCTATGATTACTTGTTTAGTCAATTTTCCCTTAAGGTTTCCCTCTCAAATTTATTCACCCTGTAGGCTGTGTCAGGCCAGGCTGGGTTGATGTATATGGTCATGCCATCTTTTTTTGTCTGGAGTTGAACATGTTTAATTTGTGGAAGGGTTGGGCCCACTTAGAACGAGTGAGTAGAATGAAAACTTCCCTTTACCTTGACAGGTAAACATTGCCACATTCAGGGAAGGTTTTCAGATGGCGTCCGTGTCTTCGGAGTGGGGCGCACCTCAGGAAGCAGTGTCAGAATGTCCCTCCTAGTTCTCTTTTGGAGGAAAGCCGTGAGGAGTGGCATTTGCTCAAGATCCTCCTGCTCTTGAGTAAAACACCTGAGACTCGAATCCATGCTCTTTCCAGTCCATCATGTTATATTGGGCAACAGGAGAGCTTCTGTTTCGGGCTCTGTTAGGAATTCATAGTTTTAACGTAGGGGTAAAGCCAGGCTTTGGTTTCTTTATTTTTGAAATTATAGGATTTTGGTTCTCTCTGTGGTCTTCCAACTCCAAACTTCTGTGATTTTAATAGAATTTAGGTTTATGCTCTCCCCCCCCTCCCACCCCTGCCAGTCAAGGGTCCCAGATATCACTGAGTATTCTTTTTTCCCCATTAGGATCTGTCTTCCTCTTTGTTCTTTGCCATGGGCCATAGCTGATGGCTGAATTTCCATTTGAAGGTCTCTGTTCCATGGTCAACTCTTGTAACCAGTGGCAGTGCTGTCGACTCTCCGTGACATGCAGGGGGTCTTTATCAAAGCGGTTTACCTGACTTCTTGCTCTTGCGGCTCTTTGAAAAGCCCCTGCATTTGAGCCAGATACCTAAGTTGATAAGAACAGTAGGTGCCTACCTGGAAGGCTGTGTTTCAAGGTCCAGTGAAGGAGGTCATGGGCCTTCACTCACCCCTTCCCAGAGAGGTGCCTGGCTCAGGGCAAATCCACTGTTGTCAGTGGTAAAAATAGCAAGCAGGCGTGCCTCCAGGGAAGCATGGGTCCTTAATGGACCTTCACACATGAGAGGTAGCCAATTTGCATTTAATTACAACTCGTTTTGGGTACCATTGTGCACCCTGGCCCCTCCTGCATGTTTTCATAATGTGTATATGATAATAAGCATTACTATTCAGTGTGTGGAAAATATGAAAATTGAAAATGGATGGTAGATTCATTAAATTGCAAATGAATACATTATCAGTGGGCACTTGGTTCCAAGCACTAGGCTGGTTACTGGTGCTGTGATTTTAGTATAATAAGTATGGGGGGCAAAGAATACAAGCCTGCAGGTACTGGTACGAGTAAGTGCTTTGCTCCTTTCTTTTTCTTCCCTCTTCTTCCACATATCTCCCCCTCTCTTCCTCCTTCCCTTCTCATTTTTATTCCTCCTTCTCTCTCTTCCTTTGAATTGAAGAAAAGCCAAGCCAGAAAACTATTTTGATAGTGGCCAAGCCCCTTAAAGCTCCAGCTGGCTGACAGGAGGAGGTGCAGCAGCTCCCGGGTCTGCGGTGTGGCTTTGCTAGAGAGTGGTGAGCCCCCTCCATCCTCCTGCATCCTTTCTCACACAGAGCGCCCTGGGGGATCTGCAACGCAGTGGGGAGGGGGGAGGGCTGGACCACACCCTCCTGCTTTGTCCCCTCCCGGGTTCCTGTCTGCTGCTTCTCAGAGTGTTTCAGTGTCTAAATGGATGGAAGGTGGAGCTAGCAGGGCATGGCACTCGGCCTGCTTCACACAGTATTTCCCATTGAGTAAAGAGAGCCTGTCCACTTTTCTGGTGGCCTCAGTCCTTTTGCCTTGGAGTGAGGGGCAGATAGAGGAGAGAAATGCAGTTGTGTTCCACCTTCTTTCATGGTGACTAGCCTGCACTGTTTCAGGCATTAATTAAGGGCAACACTCGTTGTCTTGCCCCATGGACCTTATAAGTAGTGGGAAGATGTCCATGCTGGCAGTAAAGTAATTTTGTTCATTTTATAATGTTTTCGCTTTTATTTTCATCCATTTCCTAGTCTTAACATAGGATCTCAACATAAGGATTTTATTGGGATGCTGGGTAAATTTTGCCTCAGAAACCATTAGGATGAAGTATTCAGCATACGATATTCGTATTTCTGAGACAAACTTAGAAACATATAGTCTAACAAAGGATTTTTATCCCAGGTACGTCCACCTGCAGGTCACGTTTTCTCTAAGGGGATTGTAGTCCTGCATGCTGAGGGCTGTGGTTTTATAAAAGGTAGGTCCAGATATATAGTTTTGGATACCTTGTATGTTGATTGACATTTGGTGGCTCTTAAAGGGTTTGAAAATGCCAGAACAGAACAGTTGGCGGGTTGGAGAGGCCAGAAAAACCTAGAAATAATAGAGCCATGATAGAGCTGGGTTGTGCTAGAAGTATCTGCTGAGGTTGGCAGTGGAATTGTGAGTCTAGTGGCCCGAGTCAACTGTATGGCTGTCTTCAGTCAGGCAGGGAAAATCATTTTGGGGTCCTCTTTCAATAATTTCCAAACGTTAGAGGTATGAAATAGGATATAAATGGAAAGAATGCTTCATGGTGTTGAGAATATTTTCCCCCTGATTGGCCTTCTCTGTTATTCTCACTCTTCTCTGTCTTAATTTTAGCAGGTAGTTTTATCGTCATTTTACTAAGGGTATTCATTCCATTTTGACACATCACGCAGATTCTCTCCAGGGATTACAAGGGCAGCAGTAATGGCCTGATGGTGGCTTGTCAGTGATGTCACTGGCTTCAACCAAACAGGAAAGGGCTGTTCAGAGTTTGTGTTGGAAGCATCAAGAATACTGTTTGCGCGGCTTTGATGCCCAATAGCAGTGGTTTCAGGAAGCTTGAGTTACACCAAGTCACGGTTAGTATTCAGCTCAGTGCCTTAACCTTAGCAACATGAACACTCCCCTGTCTTAATCTAAGTTCTGCTTAAGGATTGGGGGCTGAATTAGATGGTTTCAAAACATTCCTTCCAAATCGTAGAAATCTATGGGTTTATGATGTGTAGTGAGACCCAAAAATGACTGCATTATTTGGGAGGTAGAAAGTAAGGTGTGAAATCCTTTGGAGGCAAAGAGTGATTCCTCTAGTAATAATTGGCAGCCTCCAGCACACATCTGCTCCTGTTTGAATTTTGACTCTTTGGGAAAAGGAATAGTATGATCTTGGCCATTTAGGCAAAGAGGTGGAGGTGGAGGGAGAAGAGAGTGGGGAACAGACTAAATTCATTAAATTTCGGGTAGCATGGTAGGCAGAGCCAGTTGTGTTTGAGTTGCTGTGTTTTCTACACGATTATGTTTCAGGAATTGGGGATGGACACCTGGTACTCAAAGAATAACACACAATTTAATTCACTATAATTATATATAACTAGCTGAACCTGGGAGTCAACTTCTGGAATTTGTGGGCACTAAATAAACACCAAATATTAAATTACTTGGTTTGGTGTTGGGGGAGTGGCTGGCTCATTCAGTTTTTCTGAATTTCCTGTTCTTAATATCCTTGGCTTCAAGATTTCATTGGTAAAAAGTTAAATATTCTTTTTTTTCTTTGCACCATGTCACTAGAACTTAAGGTTTTTTGCTTCCTTTTTCATTTTGCCCCACTCGTGTTTCTCCTTTTCACCCTTTGGAATTGATGTTAATTCTTAAAAGAAAAACCACTTTTCTTATTTCTTATAGAGTATATGAGAGAGAGTAAAAAATAGAAAATCTTTTTATAAAGCTGACCTTATTCTGCAGATGTTGTAATCTATCTATTTCATGTAACCTCTCTTTCTTCTGTTATTTATTTTACTTTGCTAAAATAGGCTTGCTATTTGATTAGGAAAAGAAAACAAAAATCTGTGTTCAAATGGTAACAGCTATAGAATCCACGAAAGGGAAGATAAATGAAAATTATAATTTCCAAAACTGGTTAATATGAAGAAATTATACTTTTACGTTGCTTAGTATTTGTAGTTCTTTCTGCACACACAGTGTGGGTTGAGGGCAGAACATGCAGTATGGTGGAGGGAGTAGCGTGGCAAATCCTCTCCATAAAAAACAATGAGAAAACTGGATAAACATGTCAAATATAACCATTTCAGGGCTTTGGAAATTGACAAAAGGCATATAGCAGTTGAGAAGTGATTACTCGTGAAAAGCTCATCCTTTGTGTAAGAACAATGGGAGTAGATAGCCTTTTACTTGGAGGTGCTGCCAATCTCTACCCCAGCACATCAGGGCAGGGCAGTCTGAGAAAACCAGCAACTTCGCTGATAGAGAGGGGGTTGACTTGATTTGGAACAGAAAGCAGAAAATTCCATGTCCAGTCAGTAACGGTAGTGATCTTGGCAAGTGAATGAGAATACCACTGGCTCAGCTAGATTGAGGTTGCTTTCTGGTTTGTGGCAAGCAGTGAACCAGAAGACTAGCCAGATATTTACTGTGGAGATCTGGGAAGTAAGACGGTTGTAAGGAGCTTTTATAAGATCTTCACAAATCTGCTCAGGAGAAACCAGAGAGGGCCTAAGCTGTCTTCTCGTCGTTAGCTGACCATGAACCTGTGTGCACATATAGAGGAAACACAAAAGGGCACACCAGAAAATAAAAGGCTGGATGGATTTAAATGCTGCTTAATATTGAATGTGCTACCAAAAGACCAATCTCTAACCAACTATTGCCTGACTACTAAGCTGTGTGGACACAGGGGTGATCCCTAAAAGCAAGAATTAAAAAAACCTAGGCAGAGACATCAACAGCCAAATACCTTGGAGGAAACCGAATCCACAGATTTAGCCTGGGCAAATTGCTATACAAACCAAATAATACTAACAATAATTCTCTGTCATTCCCCCAACCCCCCCCAAGATTCAGGAAGAATCAGAATCCAGAGCAACTGTAATACATATCCAAAATATCTAATTTCAGCAAAAAAATTGAGACTTGCAAAGAAATAGGAAGTGATCTATACTTAGGGGGTAAACTGCCTGTGGGTGGCCCCAGATCTTGAAATCAGCAGGCAAAGACTTCAGCTATTAGAAATGCTAAAGGAAATCATGTTTTAACAACTAAAGGAAAGTATAATGACAATGATCCGTCAACTAGAGAATCGCCACAAGGGGAGAAACTGTAAAAAAGAACCAAATGGAAATTCTGGAGTTCAAAAGTAAAATAACTGAAAAATGAAAAAGTCACCAAAGGGACTCATGACAATATTTGAGATGTCAAAAGAAGTAATTAGTGGACCTGAAAATAGATAGAAATTATTCAATCTGAAGAACAGAATATAAAAAGAATGATGTAAAATAAAGTGTCAGAGACCTGTGTGAATTCAAACATACACATGTAATAGGGGCCCCAGAAGAACAAGAGAGAGAAAAAGGGAGCAGAGAAAACATTTGAAGAAATAATGGTTGAACACTTCCTAACTTTGATAAAGATCATTAATCTACTGACCAAGATATTCAATGAGCCCAAAGCAGTATAAACACAAAGAAATTTACACACAGACACATCATAGTCCAAGTGTTGAAAGACAAAGAGAAAATTTTCAAAGCAACAAGAGAAGAACAATTCATCACATCAGAAACCCTGGTGGCTAGAAGACAGTGTTATGCAAAGTGCTGAGAGAGAAAAACTAGCAGTTAATTCTCTTTCCAGCAAAACTATCCTTTGACTGTGAAGGCAAAATGAAGACCTCCCCAGGCAAATGAAGACTTGGAGAATTTGTTGCTAAGTAGACCTGCCTTACAAGAAAAACTAAAGGATGCCTCTTATGCTAAAAGGAAATGACACAGATGGTAACTTGAATCCGTACAAAGAAATGAAGAACACCAGAGAACTAAACATGAAAGATTTGTAGATAGATATAGGTACGTTTTTTCTTTTCTGAACTTCTTTAAGATTCTATAAAAAATAATTATAATATTGTTGGGTTTATAACATATATTAATGTGACTTATAAGTTTAAACCCTTTTATTAAAAAAGAAGAAAGCTTCCAATCAATAACTTAGACCTCTAAAATAAGAAACAAGAAAAAGAAGAGCAAAGTAAACCCAAAGCAAGCAGGAGCCAGGAAATAATAAGATTAGGGTGGAAGTCAGTGAAATAGAAATCAAAACAATAGAGGAAATCAGTGAAACCAAAGTTGATTCTTTGAAGAGATCAGTAAAATTGACAAATCCTTAGTTAGACTGATGAAAAAGAAAAGAGATATAAATTACCAAATCACGAATAGAAAAGGAAACATCACTAATGACCTTACAGAAATTAAAAAGATTATAAGGGAATACTATGAATAAGTTTATGCCGTCATATCAGACAATTTTGATGAAATAGGTGAATTCTTAGAATGACACAAATAATTGATACTGACACAAAATCATTTGGCTAGCTCAATAACAAATAGTAATTAAAATTCTACCCACAAAGAAAAGTCCAGGCTCTTATGACTTCACTGGTGAGTTCTACCAAATATTTAAAGAGGATTTAAATAATATCCATCCTTCACAAACTATTCCATAAAATATAGTAGGAGGGGCAATCCTTTCAGCACCTTCTTTGAGTCCAGTGTTACCTGAATACCAAAGCTTAGATGAAGACATCACAGATAAATCAACTGTAGATCACGGACTCCTGTGAACACAAACACAACAATTCTTACAATATTAAGAACCTGAATCCAGCTACATATAAAAAGGATTATATATCATGACTAATTGAAATTTATCCCAGGAATGCAAGGTTGGTTTGACATTCAGAAATTATTAATATAATGTGCCATATTAATAGGACAAAGATCAGAAATCACATATCATCTTAATAGATGCAGAAAAGCATTTGAGAAAATCCGACATTGACTCATGAAAAAAATTCTCAACAAACTAGGAAAAATCTGATAGGTAATATCATACTTAGAGAAGAACCTAATGCTTTTGCATTCGCTTCTCTGATTTTCCACTCTTGCCACTTCTATTTAGTAGTATATTGTTAACTGTTGAAGCTAAGTGATGGATAGTAGGGGTTCATTATATCATTCTTTCTACTGTTGAGTATGTTTCAAATTTTTTCTAAAAAAAAATTTCATTAAAAATAACCTAGGTTATTAAAAAAACTATCAAGTCCTTAAGTCTGTTGTGTTTTCTGTTTAGCCAAATTAAGATTATGTAAGCAATTGTTTTCTTTTAGAGTATGAATGTGTATGTCTTTATGTGTTAATGTTGAATCGTTCGTATAAATAATGTAATTGAAAATTGAGAGTTAGAACATTATTTCCATTCATAGTAAGTCATGTCAGTTATTTTTTTTTCCAGCCCTAAGAATGATCAGAGAATTGGAGGAGCTATTTATACAGAGAACTGGAACTGGGCATCATGCAAATCAAATTCTGTTGTAACAAATCTTTGTTTATCAAATTTAATATCAACCAAATACAGTTCTGAGTTTCTAGATGTTGGAAGTTGTTTTCAATATGATATGAATTCAGGACCACAGATGAGTTTAGGTGGTCCCTTGAGGTCTCTTGATTGTTATCAGAAGTATACCAAAGAACTGAATCTGGGCTAGGAATCCGGGAAGGGTAGGTAGTTTTTCCTCCTGGTGATGGTGGTTGAGTGTGTGTGTGTGGGTATGGGCTTTTTGTGTTTGGTTGGTAGGGGCCATGTGTTGGAACTGGGGGCTGGTTGGTTGTAATGTGTAAAAGCTGAGATGATTCCAATGCAACAAGTATAAAGGTTAAGACTCTAGCTTCTCTCTGAATGAGGAAGGCAAAAGAATGGAAGAAGAAGAAAGTGACATTTAAAAAATGGTTCTTCTCCTTTCCTCTGAAAAAGAGATGTCGTCATTTGAGAACAATATTTTTACCTAGGTCTTTCTGACAGCACTTTTCCATCTTGCCCAGAAACACATGAGCTTGTCATTTCTTCTCTCCTGGGTCGTATCTGACCTTTCCAAGTACCAGTGCCACCATCACCATCTTTAAATCGTAAAAACTGTATCGATTGTATTAGCTATTCTTGTTCTGGGGAATACAAAAGATGGCTGATACATGGTCACTGACCTTGTGGAAGTTAGTCTGGTTGACTTTGCAATATTTTTAGGTTATGCTCTTGGGTGCACACATAAACACACCCCAGTTAGAGGACAAAGTGAATGCAAGACCGAGTTCTAGATTGTGTGGTACAGATTAAAGCTTTTATAGAAGTTCACAGGCAGCCTGAAAGTGTCTGTTTGAGCTGAAGTATACTCTTGCAAAGTTTCACAGATAAGGCAGGGTTTGAGCAGGCTGTGTAGGATTTTGAAAGTACTTGCATGACCTTCATTAAGTTGAATAAATGGAAACAAGATTTATACTTAAGGTTTTGTAGCTCTTTGATTTTGTTTTGTTTTTTTAAATGGAGTGTATCTGCATCGGGATCTTCTTCATTTCACCAAGGTGAACTTCAAGTGTTGGTAAGGTTATTTGCCCCTGCTCTTCAGATTCCCTAGTGGTAGGGCCAAGTCCAACAGGAGGAATACCTAAAAGAACTCAGGAATTCTCTCCCTTTTTAGTAGGTAATATTTAGAGAAATATCTAATATTTATCCCCTCTCTCATCTTTTATTCCTCAAGAACTTCATATTGGGTATGTAGAGGCTCCATCTAAAAAAACAAAGTTTCCGGGGCTGGCCCCATGGCCGAGTGGTTAAGTTCGCGCGCTCCGCTGCAGGAGGCCCAGTGTTTCGTTGGTTCGAATCCTGGGCGCAGACATGACGCTGCTCATCAAACCACGCTGAGGTGGCGTCCCACATGCCACAACTAGAAGGACCCACAACGAAGAATATACAACTATGTGCCAGGGGGCTTTGGGGAGAAAAAGGAAAAAAATAAAATAAAATCTTTAAAAAGAAGAAAAAGAAAATTTCCACTTCAGATTGTCTGCCTTTAATTCCATAATCAGTGTCCAAAGGCTGCCTTGGGCAGCATTCCCTTCCTGTAGCAAATACCCCTGGAACACATAAACATTCCTCCGTCCCAACAGGCACCTGCCTGGCTTTCCCTTGTACTGAACTTATATGGAATTCTGGGACTACCTCTAAGCTCATAGCATACACTTTTGTCCCTATAGTTATGGAAATCATTAGTGATTCCTCTTTGATCTGCAGTTCTGTAGTAGAGGTTACTATTAAATTAGTTTCTGTGTTTTAGTGAACAGAGTGGAAGTAAATGAGATTAATTCCTTACAGTATTGGTTGTTCATTGTAGCTTTTTCAAGAATCAACCATTCTCTACCCTTTGGTTGGTTACCTCTGCATGATGCTGAAAAAAAAAATCCTAACTATTCCTTTTATGTCCCTCACTTAGACATCTTCCCTTTTCCCGGACATATTTAGGAGGTTGGTTTGAGACACAAAAAGCCACATGCAACAAATAGGCTCAGAAACTAGGGTTGTGTATTGTAAATTGAAGTTGAATGGTTTTTGTCAAAGGCTGCAAACAGGAGTGAACTCACAGCCTTTCTTCTGTTCAGTTTCCTGTGGGTGATCATTTCCCGGGACTGCTGACTCTTTCTGCACAGATGCAGTTACATTTTAGAGTGAAGGCTGTTATTTAAACCTCTCTTCAGCTTCGGTCTGAGCACTATAAATACACAGCTAACTAGTCTGCTCCAAATAAGGGACACCTAGCTGCAGAAAGTGACCGAGGAAAACTCCGAGATTGTAATTTCTGGAATAAAGATTAAATGTCCGTTCTCTCTGTGCTTTGGTAACCAACTTAAACAGACGGATGCCCTAGCATGGTCAGCCCACAGCAAAACGTGTAATATTGGAGGCCAGTGACGGTACTGTTATTTGAGGTGCTTTAAAATACGGATGAGCTCATTGGAGATTGTCTTTCCTCGGAAGGTGGTTGGCAGAGGGTTAATAAATGGAGATGAGCAGAGGAAAATAATAATGTTCTTCGTCTGTGTTCATAAGTCATATAGAAAGCATACATTTTTAAAGCAACTTAGCTTAATTTTTATGTGAGAGCAAAATTACACATAATGTGAGGCACAGATCTTAAGTGTACCATTTGATGAGTTTTGATAAATGTGTACATCCATAAAACCAGCACTGCAGGCAAGATACAGAACATCTTCATCACCCAGAATCTTCCCTCCCGCCTCCTCCTGTTCAATCTCCATCCCCCATGGGCAGTCACTGTTCTGATTTCAATCACCATAGATCAATTTTGCCTGTTCTTGAGCTTCGTAAAAGTGAAATGATACAGTATAAACATTTTTTGTGTTTTCTGGCGTCTTTCTCCCAGCATAATATTTTTGAGATTCATCCAGGGTGTTGCTTATAAAAGTAGTTGGTTCTTTTTCTTTTTTTAAATCACAGAGTACTGTTCTGTTTTATGAATATAGCATAATTGATTTATCTCTTTTCCTGATAGAATGGACATGTGAGTCATTTCCAGTTTTGGACTATTATGAATAATGCTGCCAGAAACACATAAGCCTGTAATTTCTTCTAAATGGTAGACTATCTTGCCATAAATTGTTCGTAGTATTCTCATATTCTTTTAATATCTATAGAATTTGTAATGACATTCTATTTCAGTTCCTAATATTACTCATTTATTTTTTCTTGATCACTCTTGCTAGGGGCTTATAAATTTTATTCATCTTTTCAAAGAACCAACTTTGGCTTTGTTAATTTGTTCCTCAGTCAGGAGTAAATCAGAGAAGCAGAAACACTAGAAGGGGATGTGGGTGTGTTTATGTGTGCATGTGTATATATTAAGGGATTTGTTAAAGGACTTCCAGCTTACACAGTTGTGGGAGCTGGTTAAACAGTTTCTATAAGGCTATTGTCTTTGTGTCTGATACTGGAGCTAGAAATCCACAGGTCAGGCAGCCAAGAAGGGAAGATAAATATTAAGCGGAAGAGAGTAAGAACATGCAGGAACTCACAAGTGTGAGCTGGAGTCCATGATGACAAGGTGACACCCATGTCTTTTTTTTTGCCTCTGGCTTTGGGATGTAGCTGTCCTATAGAAGGTGGTGCCCTCTATCTTGAAATAAAAGAGACTTGAGAGGAAGCAAATCATACTACTCCACCTATGAGATACAAAAAAAATTCTGTAAGTAGTAAGACCAACCACAGGACTGTAGAGAACAAGGGTTGACAAGCTTTTTCTAGAAAGCACCAGATAGTAAATATTTTAGCTTTGAAGACCATCCTGTCCCCATTGCAGCTATTTAACTCTGCCATTGTAGTGCAAAAGCGGCCATAGACAATATATAAATGAATGCATGAGTGTATTTCAGTAAAGCTTTGTAAGACTAAGCGGTGGACCACATTTGACCTATAAGCTGTGGTTTGCCATCTCCTGTCCTAGAGATTTCAGTGTATCTTCTCAATTTACCACAGTCGCCTTAGAGTTAATGTTATAAACTTAATGTTTAATTCCATTAATCCCCCATCTTTTTGCTATTGTTGTTAGATATCTTACATCTACAAATGTTTTAAAGCCCACTATACCCTAATATGATTCTCGCATCGGATAGTCAATTGATAAGGAAATTAAAGGAAAGAAAAAAATAATCTTTTGTATTTACCCACATTAACGTTTCTGATGCTTTCATTCCTTTCTGTACTTCCAAGTTTCTGTCTGTCGTCATTTCCCTCTCAACACAAAGAATTTCTTTTGCTTATTTTTTGCCATGCAGGTCTGCTGGTGTTGAATTCTTTCATCATTCATTTATCTGAAAATGGCTTTTTTTGGCCAGCATTTTTCAAGGACAAAGATATAGAATTGGTTGAGAATTCTGGGTTGACTCTAGTTTTCTTTCAGAACTTTAGAAATGTTATTTCTTTGTTATCTAGCCTCCATCTCTTTTCTGATGAGAAGCTGGATGATATTTCTATGTTTGTACCCTTTTATGTAATATGTCTCATGTTTTTCTGGCTGCTTTTGACATTTTATCTTTGGCTTTTAGCAGTTTGATTACAATAAATGTAATTGTCTCTGTGTTTATTTTGCTTGTGGTTCACTGAGATATTGGATCTGAAGTTAATGGTTTTCACCAAATTTGGAAAGTTTTTGACCATTATTTCTTCAAGTATTTTTCTTCCCCATTTGCTCTCTTTTCTACTTCTGGGTATCCATTTACACAGAGTTTAGCCTACATGATATTGTCCCACAGGTCACTGAGGCTCTGCTCTTTTTTCTCCCCAATCTTTATTGTCTTTGTTTTTTAGATTGAATAATTTCCATTTTTCCAAGTTCACTGATCCTTTCTTTTGCTACCTCCAAACTGTTCTTCATTCCATTCTGTTTTTTTTTTTTTTTCTTTTTCATTTTAGGTGATATACTTTTCAGTTCTGGAATTTCCCAAGTGTTCATTTCTTCTTCTTTGTCTTTAGTCATATTTATAATGTAGAGGAGGAAGACATTTCCTCTACCCTCTCTGGGTTCTTCTGTCCGGAGAACGAATTAAATTCACATGAGACAGAATAGCAGGAGAAAATTAAACAAAGCTTTATAACATGTATACATGAGAGAGGCTCACGCAAGCTGAGCAACTCACCAAAATGGCTGAAGCCCCCACCTTAAATATCATATCCAGCTAAAGACAAAGGAGGATGTTGGGAGTGGGGGGAGTCAGTTACAGGAGGTTACCAGACAAGCACAATAAACAGGAATAAGATTATTATGCAGATTTAAGTCCTTGCATTCTGTATTGATAGGAGTTTTTAGAGATAAGGTCATCCCCCCTTCTTGCTGGTAGAGAGGGAGATACCTTTACAGATGGAGATTTCCTTTACAGTGTAAATGTCTCCTAACAAAGGGCAAGCAAGTTCCACTCCTCAGAGCCTCCTTCCTGTCTGCAGTTTATTAAAAGTAACTAGCCCCAAATAATCCTCATGCCAAAGAGACATATCTTGGGGTGGCCAATGCCAGTCCCCCACAATAATAGCTGCTTTAAATTCTTTGTCAGTTCTGACATTTACATCTTCTTGGGATATGTGTTTTTGTTAACTGCTTTCTTGACTTTTCACATTTTCCTTTTTCTCCATCTCTAGTAATTTTTCATTGTATTACTGGGCATTATGACAATATGTTGTACTGTCTGTGTTCCATTATCTTTCTCTGAAGAGTATTGAGTTTTGTTTTAGCAGGCAGTTAAATTACTGATTTACCACCTTGAACTTTCCAAGACTTGATTTTATGGTTTGTTGGGTTTGTCTGTTTCAGTTTTTGCCTTTGTCTTAGGAAGTCTTAAGTCCTGGGGCTGATGCGATGCCTTTGTGGGATTTTAATGGAAAGCCTGAAATGTTAACCAAACCCTCTGGCTTGTTGGGATTCAAACTCTGAGTCACTTGTTGTGAACAAATGCTGAACCTCGGAACATCTTTAGAGTTTTCCTTGGAGTCTCCCATACAATTCTTAGTTATGTGATCACTCAAGGATTTTAAAGTAGTTTATATGCAGATTTGGAGGCTCCCCTTCTTTGGTTCCCTGTTTTGGGGCATATCCTGTCTCATTTTCTAGCCACCCTGACTGCTCAAACTTAATCCTTTGACTGCAGCCTTTTGCTAGCCTTCTAGTTACCTCCCATCACCCAGATAGAGTAGTCCCCTTGGGGCAAAGCCATATAAATGTGCAGTTCCCTTCTTTTAAGGATCAAATCTCCTCTAGTGTCTGTTCCTTTTCCTTCCTCTTTGTTGCCTTGTTATATGTATTATCTGTGGGAAGGTTATTCCAATATAAGCTTCTCTGCCATTGCCAGTGTATAATTCCTCAGCTCTGTCTTATAAAGAATCCAGAATTAAATTAATCACATAGTTCTTGCACAAGTGATGCAGTTTAGCAGTCCCCCCTGGTCAACAAACAATCTAGATTATTTCTTAACACAGCTCTGACTTTCTCCTGCCTTTCGGTATGTATGCCAGGTCTTTGTTGCTTTCCATACAATAACCACCATTGCCAGGTTGGCAAGGAGAGTGTGTTTTGAATGCTGGCTCTCCCTTTGCTCAGGACAGCATGGCTGGAGAGTGAGTGAGTGTGATTTGTTCTGGATACTGCATGGTGGAACAAGTCTTCTGGTGGAGACCTTCAGATAGTAATCCCACCACTAGAGGATCAGAGCCCTCCAAGAACTGACCCAAACACCAAATTCCAATCTGGGAATAGATTTCCTGAAACACACAAATTCCCAGGGATTTGAAAACCTTTGTGTTTCGTACTAGAGAGAATTTGTATTTGCATATTTACTAGCCTTTTCTACTGAGTAGATGAATAGCATTCCAGGGTAGCACATAACACTTAAGAACATGCACTTTAATCTCTCAGCTTCACAAGCTGAGTCTCATTGTCCAAATGTACATTGTCTTAACACCAGGCATGTTTCCTTTCCACAGGAAGAAAAACCTGCTGGGGGCAAGGAGAGATGAAAGGAACTAAGTTATAAGACAGCCTGGTTTTGGAGAGGCATCCCTAGCCAAGGACGTATTTAGCAGGCATAGCCTGTATGTTTTATGTCAATGGACTTGTAGATTTCATGAAACTCTGAGTGAATCAAATGAGACCTAAAAATGAAGTGGCTCAGCCTTTCTTCAAACCTGTACCCAAGGACTTGATGTACTTGTGGGTGTTCTCAATATTCTAGGCCTTCAGCTTCTTTTTTGTTCTCTCTGCTTTTTCTGGTACCAAAAACTTATTATCAAGGTGTCATCTTAATTCTAAATTAACGTGTAATTTATTTTTCTGTGCTAAAAAGGAGGAGCGAGACTATAAACCAAGCAACCAAAGCAAAGTGAAAAACTCAATTCATGTGAGAGAATGAAAATAAAAATTTATCTTGATCTCCTATTAAAATAGTCAGAGTACTTCCTCGTTGCCCATAGATGTCTGAGTGGCCAATTAGAAGCCCTGTCTTTTACCAACAGCTGCACAAAGGCTTGTGACAAGTGATTCAGAAAAGGGGCTTGTGTGGTGGGAAGAGAACACACCTATTTTTGGCAGTTTGTGCAGTCAAAATAGCCAGGTAGGTAGCGAGGCTTCTGTAGCTGTTAATTCCGTATTTCCTTCTTTTCTTCAGTTTCAAGAAAGAAATATCAAACACTCATACACATAAACTGTGTATATATTTCTTTATTTTACTTAACAAAATCCAAACCCCAAATGCCTTTGACAGTTTGATAAGTCAGAAATGTGTGAGCTGTGCTTAAATCAACTGGGTTTTAGAAGGAAAACGAAACCATTGGTGGTTCGAGAGGGTGAAGAAAGTGGTGTGTGCTCCGTGTTCCCGGGGCATGTTGCCTCCATAGTGAGAGAGCTGCATAATGCGTCTTTCCCTCTCCCGGTAAACTGCATGTGAGGAGAGGGCATGTTATGAAAGGCTGTGCCCTTCCTTGCTTATTGGAGATGGACTCTAGGTGAAAAAAATCGCCTTAGGCCCCCAACTTGAGAATATGGTGTAGTTTTGCAAGTATAATCTTGTATTTTTAATGTGTGCCACCTACTTCCTAGTATATTTTCTTAAATCTAAATTGACAGCTGAGGATGCATCAGAAACTGTCAGTACTATATTTTATTTTTAAAAATATTATATAGAAACTTTTTTTCTGGAATAGTACACTAGTGTAATATAACTTTTTCTTTTGTTTTTGATGTGTAAAACTAGCATTCTCCCAATTCAGTGATTGGTGTGCCCATTTATTGTAACTGGATACCTACATAATACCCATGTGAGATATTTTATGTCCCTTACCTTGTTACTTAAAATGCTGAGGAACGTTTTGTTGCAGAAGAAATGACAGTGGAAATTAACTATAAACTTACAGAATATGGCATTTACATAGAGATGAATACATGTAGATTGAAACATAAAAAGGACTCTGATTATCCAAATCATATTGCAAACTCAGTTTTATCATCCAATCCCAGAGCTATTAGAATATACAGTATATGCTTTTGTGCTATTCATTTAAAAAGACTTGAACTTTTTTTTTCCTTCCATAAATCCAAAGCATTTTAATCACTGACTCTATCCCACACTCCACCAAGCATTGTGACATAAAATGAATCAGAGATGGGTAACAAACACAAAGAATATATGGACAGTAGGACAGGTATATTGAACAAATAGACGAACTGAGTGAATGAGAGCTAGTGTGTGATATTCCAATGTGGCGTAGGCAATCGCTCGTTCCCCTGATTTGATCTCCCTCAGTATTCCATATTTGACTTAGCAATAAATGAGTGTCAGACACAGAACCTGACAGAGAAAGGGTAACTCAGATGTTAGAAGGTTTCACTCACCCTGGTTATTACATGAGGAAACATGGTACCTTGCCCAGGTCATCCAGCTGGTAAGCTGCAGGGGGATGATCCCAGCTGAGGTCTCTGACACACCCCAGCCTTTCCAACCCCTTTTCTTTCCAGTACATGGTTTTTACTCACTTTTTCTACTGTTTCCACTGCTGAGGTTAGATGTGGTCAAGTACTCGAAAATACCAGGGCATGGGGGTGCTACTCTCTCGGAACATTTTATGGTGTCAATTCCAGGAGAAGGTTGCTTCATAATGAGAAGGCATCTAGCATGGTGGCCAGAGAGGGAAGATGGCGTCTTGTGATAAGATTGGTGTACTATTTGAAGGTCAGAGAAAACAGATTTTTTCCTTTGTTTTATTGAGATGTAATTGACATACAGCGCCATATAAATTTAAGGTGTACAGATACTGACTTGATTTACATATATTTGGAATGATTACCACAATAAGTTGAGTTAACATCTATTATCTCGTATAAATACAAGAAAAAAAAGAGGAAAGAAAAATAATTTTTTTCTTTATCATGGGAACTTTTAGGATCTACTCTCTTGGCAACCTTCAGATAGCCCATATAGCAGCGTTAACTATAGTCAGAAGACAGATTTTTATAGCTTTATAACTTTAGAGGCTAATGCAATGTCATTTTGGAAGTACATTTGAAAATTTGAAAAGGATTTACCAATTATCTACAAAGTAGGCACCAGTGAGAGTTTAATTAAATGTAAATGGGTGTTAAAAGGGCTATTTATGAAGGGCATTAGAGGCTGCTGTAAATCAAAGAACAGGTTAAGCCTTCATAATTATCTTTATAAACCATGTGTTGGAAAAATAGCCTGGGCTTCCTTACCAGTGAAAGATAACTTGGACTCCTGACAATTTACAACTTTAGGTGTGAAGTCTCTTCAGCCATAAAGACTTTATGCCGCAGTATCTTTTAAAGTCCATATGGTCAAGTTTGTATCCTCAAAATGTGGCTAGTGCTCTCTTTTTTCCTTGGATTTCATGTTTTTCAGTGTATTGCTTCTCTCCTCAACGACTCTTAGTTTCTTCCCCAGGCCATTCTACCGACCACACAGGTGTACGTGGTGACCTTGCTGTCTCCTGCAGTGGAGGAGTGCTCTCCTCAGCCTGGAATTCACGATTCTGTACCGTGCGTCGCCCGCTTACCTTCCCAACCTTATTTCTTACTGCCCGGCCCTGAGTCCTCTGCTTTAGCCAAGTTATCCCCCTCCACTCTCCCACGCCTTCTCAGACGTTGATGACTGGTTAATGTCTTACCCAGTGGGGGTGGATTTGCTCTCTCAGGAGAACAGTTGGGGTTGAAATCTAAGATAGAAATCTGTTCTCCATCTGTGACTTTTCCTTTTTTTCCCAGTATGCCTACCTTACTTCACCATTTATTCTATTGGTTCCTGACTGTGGCTGCCCTGTAAAATCACCCTGAGGTGAGGGGAGCAGAAAAATAGGGCAGTGGCTGAACCGTTCCACAGACCCTTCAAATCAGAATTTCTGGAGGATGCGGTACATTTTTCAAAGCTCCCCGAGTGATTTTAGTATGCAGAAAGGGTTAAGAAGGGCTGCTTTATTCTGTGACCTTGGCCAAGTTAGTTAATCTCTGTGGTCCTCAGTGTCTTCTACTGTGGAAAGGGGGTAATAGTCTTTACGTCTTAGGGTTTCTGTGAGGATGAAGTGGGAGGATCCACGAGCTTGGTTTATGGTAGGAGCTCTTGGTAGGTGCTCGGCTGTTGGCTGTCATTATCACTGGTTCGTCTTCCCCTTTCTCTCCTACTCCTCCTTGTGCTTCAAAGCTCAACTGAAATCCCACTTGTCTGGTGATGACTTAAGGTACACACTAAACTGTTATGACAAAGACCCAGAAATACAGTGCTTCGATAAGACAAGTGGTTTCTCTTTCACGTGATAATCCAGCAGCAAGCGTTCCAGGCCTGCTGAGTGGCTCTTCCCCACACTACCCACCAGGATTCCAGAGCTCTCCTGTTTTGCTGGGTCATCGCGTGTGCATCTTCCAGCCCAGAGGAGGGGAGTCAGAACTATAGACTCGGCCAGGCAGATTGTCCTGAAGTTGGAGATTGCCTGTAATTTCTTCTCAAATCTCCTTCGCCTGAACATAGTCACATGGTCACATTGAGCTGTGGGAGAGTCCCTAACTGGGTGGCCAGGTGTTCAGCTAAACATTTTGTTACTGTGGTGTGAAGGGAGGTGAGATCTGGAAGAATGGCAGATGACCTGGCGATCCAGGCTGGTGCCGTCTGCTTCTTCCTCTTCTTGCCTGTTCATCTGTTGTTTTGTTCCCTGTCCCTTATTCTCTATTGCACCGGGCTCTTGACTACCTTTTCTGGTGTGCAAGTTTTTAGGTATATTCTAGGCTCCCTCAACGTAAAGAGTGCTTTGTGTTCCTCCGTTTACTTCATAGAGGAAGGTATTAAAATCCTTTCAGATGCTCATTTAGGTGCAGTATTTGCTGAATGAATCAGTCGCAGGGTTTTTTGGGTTTTTTTGGTAACAGCTTTATTGAGATACAATTTGCATACCATATGATTCACTCGTTTAATGTTTTACAAAGTGTATTCACAGAGTTGTGCAACCATCACCACAATCAATTTGAGAACATTTTCATCACCTCAAAAAGAAATTCCATACCTATTAGCTCTCACTGCCCCCCTTCCAACCTCCCTCTCCCCTAGTCCTAAGCCACTAATTTAGTTTCTGTCTGTAGATTTGCCTATTCTGGACATTTCCTATAATATATAGTCTTTCGTGACTGCTTCTTTCACTTTGCTTAATTTTTTCTGGGTTCATCCGTGTTGTAGTGTCAATCAGTACTTCATTCCTTTTTATGGCCGAATAATACTCCATTGTATGGGTATGCCACATTTTGTCCATTCATCAGATGTTGGATATTTGGATTGTCTCCAGTGTTCAACTTTTGACTCTTTTGAATAATACTACTGAATAATGAACTTTCGTGTGGACTTAGGCTTTCATTTCTTTTGGGTCTATGCCTAGGAGTGGAATTGCTGGGCCAAATGGTAACTATGTGGTTGACTTTTTGAGGAACTGCTAGACTGTTTTCCAAAATAGCTACACCATTTGATGTTCCTCCCAGCACTGTTTGAGGGTTCTGATTTCTTGACATCCTTGCCAACCCTTGTTATTACCTGATTTTTTTATTGTACCATATCAGTGGGTGAGGTGGCATCTCATTGTGGTTTTGATTTGCATTTCCTGGGTAACTAATGATGGTGAGTTTTTTTTTTTTTTTTTTCCATGTCAGTGGCAGGTATTTAACCTCAGCAATTTTCTGCCTGCCACGTATATGTTCCTAGGTGTGTGATGACCAACTTTTCTGCCTGAACATGTCTACAAATCTGACATGTTTTTATCAATAGCAATGCCTGGGGCCTTATCAGAATGGAGGAGACCTGTGTGTGTGCAACATTCTTACAGATCCTGACCTCCTACTGAGAATCTTAATCTTAGGTCCTCTTTTTAATTCTGTTCTACCAACAAAAAGAAAAACCTTCTTAATGCTGGCTTAAAAGCTTAATTAGGTAGATAATCCTGCAAAAAATGATAAATAAGTGACGGAGGGTATGACAAAGGAAAGCATAAATGATCTAGGGTTATTTGGCTGTTATTGTGATTTGAAACTTTATGGCATTGATTATACTTGGCAATGTGTGTTCATAGTCCTCACAACTTTATTCTTGTTACATCTTTGTTCCGTTCTTGAAGAGTTGTGCAAATTAAGAAACTGTGTACTTCGAATATGGTTTTCTTGTTGACTTCTGTTGTACCCATAGTATTTGTAGGTGGGCAGTGCTGGAGCGCCAGGTTTTTTAGCAAGTCCCTGAGGCCCTTGGAGGTTCTTATTCAGAAAGTAGTAAGAATTTGTCATTTTATTCCTCAGTGTTGACTCTTCAGGTTTCCGGTGCAGAATGTGAAGAAGGTACTGTGCCTTTTAATACCTAGAAACAGTGTAGTGGAAATGATGTCAACCCAGAAGACAGAGGCGTGGGTTGAATGTGCAGAATGCCTTGTACCTGGAAGATGTTGAAGGACTTTTGTCTAATCAGTGACTGGGGAAGGCGCTTTCTCTCTCTAGGCCTTGATTTTATGAATCAGGAAAAGTAAACGGTTTACTACTGTGGCTTTGGAAGTCCCTTGTGGCTCTAAAATTATTTGGTCCAATGATTGCATTTGCAGCTTCTTAAGTTAAAGAACACAACAAAAACAGCAAAATACAAACAGCTCTTTTCAAGGGGCCCACTGTGCCTGCTGGGGGTCTGAGAGAGTGGAGCCCATTACCTCTCGTGGCTCCCCACCTCCTTTGGTGGGCAGAAAGCTTCCTATTCCTGTGCACCCTGGAGCTGGAATATGTGTACATGACTCAGTTATAGAAATTAAATCACTTTTTTTGTAATGCTAATATAAAGTGGCCCTAAGTGAATATTTGCCAAGCCCCGGGAATGACTGGTGAGGTCATTTTTAATGGGAGATTATATTTCACTACGGCTGATTTCTGTCCAGTTTATTGCTGTTAACTCCTGACGCAAGGCCAGCTGATGGAGCTGCTGGCAGGAGCTTGGTCTCCCGGCCGAGAGCAGAGATGGAGTCAGTTGCTGGCTGGCGCAGAGCGGCAGGCCAGTAGCGTGCTCACGTGGGTTCTCCGCGGGGGCCATCTGATAACTGGAGCCGCATGTTCCTATCAGGTGTTCCCGGAGAAACTCTACCTTGTCCCACACACAAAACAGAATTTCTGGAGCCCCTTTATCTTCTGAGAGGAAATACGTGTGGGGTGCCTTTGGGCTGAATCAAGCCCTTGCTTGTGAAGATGATTATCTTAGCTGCTGGCAGAGGAACTGGATGAGGAGACTGAACCCAGTTTCCTAAAACTTCCCGGGATGGACAGATGGTCATGTTTTTTTGAGATTTCTGAGAGTTTTTTAAACCTGCTTTTTCTTCATTTTTTTCCCCCTCCCTTTGAAATAGCCATGGTGAGGGACTCAGAGACCCTTAACCTATCAGATGCCTGTTCAGTTCTAGATAAAAAAGTAACAGCCCTGTGTTCTACACGTTCTTAAAAAGAAGGGCCATTTCAAACACTTGTCATCTCTGCTGTGATTAATGTACAGAAAAGTGAGCCTTGACAAAGGAGGCTCTCTCAGTAGGGTCAACTTTCACTCAGAAAATAACTGTCTTCTGTATGGAGCTCACTTACAAACACTTCTCTCTCTTTCTCTCTCCATTGCTCTCTCCATCTCTCTCTCCATCTCTCTCTCCATCTCTCTCTCCATCTCTCTCTCCATCTCTCTCTCCATCTCTCTCTCCATCTCTCTCTCCATCTCTCTCTCCATCTCTCTCTCCATC